>NW_020175221.1:6543986-6574477 GCF_003031525.2 Neophocaena asiaeorientalis asiaeorientalis
AAAAAAAAAAAAAAAAAAAAAAAAAAAAAATTAAAATTTTCTTTTCATATCAGTGAAAGAAGTGGTATGATCTTCAGTCTTTTGCTAAGGGTCTGTATTTGGCCTCATGATAGGTAGAGCCATAGTGGCAGTGTCACTCCCAAAGCCTGGATGCACAATGCCTGTCTGTCCTCAGGGAGCAACATCCACCCATTGCTTCCTCTTCCTCAGGAGCAGAAGAAACACTTAGTGGCCCTTATACTGTCTCCTTCCAACCCTCCTAACTTCCCAATCTCCACCTGTCCTGGCTCCCTGGCTTCCCTTTCTGCACTCCCATCACCAATCTTGACCACCCAGAACAAAGGAGCCCTATTCCCCCACTGGAACTGCTGCTTTAGGACTCGGGGCCCATTTCCTTCTGTCCTCAGCTCACCCTTAGAGCCTCCGAGGGAGGTGAGAGGAGACCTGAGAGGCAGGCCAGCCCCCATCCAGGGGCCAAACGACCGAGCCTCGTGAGAATCCAGCTTTGACTGGAGGCCCACAAGGAGTGGAGCCGTGCTCCTTGTTACCTCTGGGGCAAATGGAATTAAGAGCCTATCGAATTTCTGTTTCAGACTTCATTTTAAGAGGTTTAAAATTTGTTAAACGTGATCTGCTGCAGGCTGGGATTTGAAGTATGAATAAGATCACTGCATAATGAAGTTTGCACTGTTGCTGTTAGATCACAGATGTTGAGGTCCGTCCACATTGCTCATTTTAGATCAGAAAGTAGGCCTCTGGTACAGCAAAATTAGGAGACAGAGTGGCTCCCAGCCCTCAAAATAATTATAATGGCAGGCAAGCCCGATTGTAGATGATTTGGTTACTTTGGGCAGTTTTCCAAGGTCAAAAGTAAAACTCTAAATGTCATCATCTTTATAAGCAACTTCCCATACATATGGTTACTCAGTGTGTAGGAGCAGGTTCGTATCATACATGCTGTTACTTGTGCGAACTTATTTTTGGCGGCTTGATGAAGTTAGTCCCCTTCTCCTTCCCTGCGATGCATGTCCGGACTCTTCCTTCATCTAAGAAACCCACCCCAAGCCCCAGAGTATACAGAAAAGGGATCGTGCAAAATTAGCTCTAAAGGATTAGGGATCAGGATTTGGGAAGCAAAGAGTGAAACCTAATCTTGGTTAATCTCTGCCTTCTTCTTGGTTTTAAAACAATGCCTCCTTAGAGAGCCAAATTCCCCAGAGTGGTTGAGGAGTTGAATTTTTCTCCCTGCCTCGGATTTTTGTGGAGTCACATATTAACAGGACTTCAAAGCTATTTTTTGAACAGGTAAATTATAATAGGTACAATGTGAAAAGAACCAGCAGAATGGAGCAAGTCAAGAATCTGAAGGTTATGTGGTCAGAGAACAAATATAATAGTTAACGTGGTTTGGATCACCTAATTTCTTGAACACGTGCTCTTGTCTACAAGTACTTTTTCCTTGGAGCAGTTGTGACTTTTTCCAATGAAAGTACAAACTCAGCTACCTTTTTTCTCCGTTTTTCTTCCCACACCTGTCTTTCCCCATTTCTCTGTAGATTAGTTCATCTGGGGTAGATGAGATGTAAGATAAAATGGAACCTGAGAAGGGTACCGTTCCCTGTTTAATCTGCCTGTTTGGTTGGGCTTGAAGTTAATATGCAGCACCATCTCAAGGGCATGAACACAACAAGCAGCTTCTCCAAGGCTGCCTCCTCTGGAGGAGTGGTGTGTGGGGACAGTCTCCAAAGCAGAAACCCTAGAGGCTGGATGAGGTGACAGAGAGCTCCATCTAATTGGAGTACAGGCCTCTGAGGAAACCACTGCTAGAAAAGGGATGATCTCCTGGTATCTCACATGTTGCAGGAGCCAGGAACAAGTGGGCCAGATGGCCTGGCCCTGCCCTGAGCAGCTTCAATAATTACTTAATTACACCCCTGCCTGCATTGTTCTGCCTCTAAATCTAGGCTGCTTGCAAGGGCCCAGCATGGAAGCGTTTGGGGCTGAGCTGGCGGGAGCATACTTTGGCCACAGGAAGGGGTGAAGGGGAACCTGGATTCATGAGCCATTCCTCCTCTGCTCTGTCTGACTAGCTGTGTGACTCACAGTAGGTTAGGGACCCACTGTAGGCCTCAGCGTCCTCCCAGAGAATCAAGATGCTCTGAGGAGTAAATGAAACAACACCTAGCTCGAATGTTGCTTGGGGAAGTACCTAGCTCAGTGTTATCCCTCTTCCCCTGTCCGGCTGGCCTCCGCAATGTTCCTGGGCCTTGCAGAGCCTGGGGACACAGGAATATTCCAGGGACCATAGAGGAGGACATCACTGTGCAAAGACAGACCCCAAATCTCACTCATAATTGTGGTAAGACTGTCTTAATCAGTGTTCTCTCACATACAGGAAGTTACAATCAAGCTGTTAAAAACTGCATCTGTGGAAGCCTATCAGAACCAAAGTAACCAAATGAGGGTTGGGAAATGCAGTTTTCCTGTGATGCTGAATTTTTCAAAAAACTTTAGAACTTTTCTCTGGGGATTGTCTCTAGCACCGATTTACCAGCCACCTAAGGACATTAATCACACCTTATTTTTAGCTCAAAATATCATCACCCAGTTGGGTTATTCACCTTGACAATAAATGACTTTTGAGAATTTCTGGTAACCTATTTGTGAAAGAAGTGTTTCCAGTGCTGAGGAAATTCTAAACAAGATCACCAAGCTCTGAAGGAAATTCCCAAAGAGGAATTCTGAATATTTTGAGTAATGGTGGCAACTTCCCAGGGGAGAGAAAGCATGAATTATGGGGGGTGGGGGAGGGATTGTGGGCCAGAAGGACCTGAGTTTGAATCCCAGGTCCTCACTTTCTAGCTCTTGGAAATGTTACTTAACCTGTCTGACCATCAGTCAGTAATAGTATCTATCGAGCTTGAGGTTCAGGCGAGGACTCAGTAAAATCATGTGTACACAGCACTCGGCACACATGTGCACAGTAGCTTATTATTATTGAGACTTCCAGTACAGCTGTAGTCACCTATATGTATGAACATAATAGTAACATTAATGTTGAATAACAGCTATATACTGGATCCTGTTATAAGTGCTTTATGTGTATTAATTTATTTAATCCTCACAATAGCCCTCTTTATATTATCCTAGTTTATAGATGTGGAAACTGAGGCACTGAAAGATAAAGTAATGTGTCTAAGGTCATAGAGCAAGCCAACTGCAGTGTTAGGGTTTCTAAACCTGGGAATCTAGGTCCAGAGTCTCTCTTCTTGGAACAACATTATACTGCACTTGTTAGAACGTTAGTCATTTATCATCACATTTTATATATTTCTCAGGGACGTGTGGGTAGGAGTGTGTGTGGGTGGTGTGGAAAGGACGGAATCTGAGCGAGTGGGGCGGGCACCCAGACTGCATGAGAGCTTCTCTTGCTGCCCGCGCTCTGGCCACACCCACCAATGTGAATACAGAAGAGCTTTTCCATAATCATGGGTGCAAACAAAGCCAAGAGCCAAAGCAGAAGGCCGTTGACTGTCCATCGCTGGCAGCTCCAGCTGCAGTCTCTCCTAAGTGTCCCTTAGGATGAAGAACATAGTTTCTGAACTAACCTAGTTGCAGGTACAGGGATAGCTATTGTTCTTTATAGTTTGTTGTAATTTCGTACCAATTTTCTCACGTAATCCCATTTTACTGATGATGATATGGAGGAAGAACAACTTGCCAAAGGTCACCCAGCCAGTAACTGGAGAGAGCTATTCAGTCAGTTTTCTTCCTACTGTATTGTACACATCTTCCCTTTTTTGGAGGAGTGAAGTTGTCACCTAATTCCTTCACTCTATGTTTGTTGTCACTTCCACCCTCTTTCTGGAAGCCAAACTGACTCTTAGAAAGGTGAAGAATATGAGGCAGAGAACAGCGTGGCATCAAAGAGAAAGTTGGAGGAGCAGCAAGACCCGTGGCCGGGTGGCTGCTATGGGTGGAGGCCCTGGCTGCTGACCTTGGATGTCCCGTAAGCAGCCAGTCGTTTTTCCCCACATGACTTCCATTGTTGATCTCCAGTGGACATTGGCTGACCGCAGGAGCAGAGCTCCAAATGTTCTGTGCAGCAGTGACCTTGACACAGCACAGGAAAGGCACTCAGCTCTCAGCTCTCAGCTCTGCATGGTGGTTTTCCCCCAGTGCAGCCTAGCACTGCCCTTCCCCATGGAAGGTGGTAAACATACAATGCAGAAGAGTGCTATTGGGTTTCCCAGGACATCGGGCATGTTCTCTACCTAGCTGACTACAGGTCAAGAATTCACATCCATTCCCAAGTTCATGCTATTGTTTTCTGATCCTTCAGCCTTAAGGTCTGTCTTTCTTCCCAGGGGAGGGAAAGAGAGCTGGCATTTTTGCTTAACCACATATGTATATTTACAGATGGCTCAGTCCTGGGCACAGTGCACCTGTTAGGTGACCAAAGAGCTTGTCTCCGTTCAGATAAACTTAGAAAGTGGAGCTGGGAGGCTGTGTGAAAATATTCCGGGTGGAAACAGAGTTTGTTTATATAAATTTTGTCCTAGAAGAAAATCTGTTGGGAAAGCAATGGCTTGGAGCTGTAAAGTATACTTTTCTTTAACTCTGTTGATCATGTTCAATGTCATTTTAGTATTTTTTAATTAAGCAGTACAATTTATTATATTGTTATAAACTATCTTATTTTCCAATAATCTTATCTGTTTATCTTGTCTACTTAGGTAAACTCTTTGGGGAGTATGGAAAAGAGTCTTTCTCTCTCTTGTTTTCTAGTAATCCATCACATAACTGTAGTAGATAATTATTCTTTTTGACCACCCTTCATCTGAAGCTCCTCCTCTCTTTTAGGAAACCCCTATCTTATGAGACAGAACCCAGTTCCTCCTATTGAAGCTGAAAATTCCAGTCACTGGATTTCCTAGTCTCCCTTACAGTTAGGGCATGGACATATGATCCAGGTACTACCCATCAGCTGGTCCTTGCAACTACCATTGTCATGAAGAAGGGAACGTGCAGAACCCATGCCGGTGGTGAGCTTTGGATACTGTGGCAGCTACTCCAGTTCTTGGAGGCAGTGGAGTCAGTGGTTCTAGCATCAGCATCAGCGTCTAAGAACCAGTGCTGGCAGCACGGGCTGCAACGTCCAGGCACAGGGTGGTGACTTTGCTATTTTCACTGGATGAACCCTGTAGCGGAGTTTACAGTAGCATTCCTGGCTGCACAGTCTTCAAGACTGTTCTCTAGAGGCCTAGACATTCTTTGAGTTACCCAATGTCCTTTCAATAAATTCCTCTTCTTAAATTAGCTAGAGCCTATTTCTGTTGCTTGCAACAAAGCATCCCAAGAGATACAATGTTAAAAGGAAACACTCAATAAATATTTGTTAAATGACTAATTAAGAACTTCTGATATTTTCCCCAGTCCTAATGAAATTGAACACCCTCCTAAAGAATACCGACACAAATAGGGATGGAGAAATGGATGTAAAGTATTTAGGGAACAAAGAACTGGAGAGATTTGTTAGAGTAGTAAATTCACATAGAAGAGTAATGGGAATTGAGGCTGCAAAACTAGGTGGGGAGATACTGTGGAGTACCTTAAAAAGCAAGGCTAAAGAGTTTGGAATTTGTCTCCTGGTTTGGGGGTGTGTGTGCAAAAATAGAAAGTTTGGAGTAGTGGCTGTCATTTACTCCAGAGTGTCTTTAGCACAATATTCCCAAAATATTATGTGTAGAATCTACATATAGAAAATATTAACAAAGAATAAGGGAGCTGTAGTCACAGATGTTTGGGAACTAGTAGATCAATTAAAATTTGGAAGATTTCTCTACTCCTCATAAGATGAGTTTCCAAGAGGGACCATTCAGTAAGCAGCACTTCTCAAGCTTATTGGATATGAATTTCACTCACCTAAAAATGTTGATGGGAAAGAGACCCCACCCAGGGAAATTATCCTGGTTTCCATTATCAATCAAGTTGCTTATTTGAAAGAAATTTCAGTAAATCAATCCAAATGAAGAACATTTAATCAGAATGAATAAAACTGTAAGACCTGATAATTGCTGCTTCTTGTGGCCCCATCCTGGCTTCATGCTATGTCCCTCTTTAGTTTTAATGTAACTGTTCCCAAGTGCTTTGTGACCTCAAGGTTGACACCCTATCACAGTGACTGTCCCAGGAATACGCAGTGGTCAGTTACTGGCTTTAATAAAGGAAGAAGTTTGGCAAGGCTCTGAGCATAATTATACATGCTTTTTAGACTTTATTTTTTTTAGAACAGTTTTATTCATAGCAAAATTGAGGGGAAGGTACAGAGATTTCCCATGTATTCCCTGTCTCCACACCTGCATAGCCTCCTCCATTTTAAATATCCCCCACCAGAGTGGTACATGTGTTACAATCGACGAACCTCCATTGACATGTTGTAATCACCCAACGTCTATAGTTTATATAATGGTTCACTTTTGGTGTTTGAAGAAATGTGTAATGGCATGTATCCACTACTGTCGTATCATACAGAGTATTTTCACTGTGCTAGAAATTCTCTGTGTTCTGGCTACTTATCTCTTCCCCCACCCTCAACCCCTGGAAAAAAACACTGAACTTTTTACCATCTCCATAGTTTTGCCTTTTCCAGAATGTCATATAGTTGGAATCATACAGTGTGTAGCCTTTTCAAATTGGCTTCTTCCACTTAGTAATATTCATTTAAGGCTCTTCCATGTCTTTTCATGGTTTGGTAGCTTATTTCTTTTTAATGCTGAATAATATGCCACTGCCTGGATGTACCACAGTTTATCCATTCATCTACTGAGGGACATCTTGGTTGCTTCCAACTTTGGGCAATTATGAAAAAAAATGCTATAAACATCTGTGTGTAGATTTTTGTGTGAACACACGTTTTCCATTCCTTTGGGTAAATACCAGAGAGCCCGAATGCTGGATTGTATGGTAAGAGTAATTTTAGTTTGTAAGAAATCACCAAACTGTCTTCCAAATTCCCACCAGCGATGAACCAGAGTCCCTGTTGCTCCACATGCCCAGCATTTGGTGTTGTCAGTGTTCTGGGTTTTGGCCATTTTAATAGGTGTTTAGTGGTATCTTGTTTTAATTTGCATTTCCTTGATGGCATATGTATTTTGGATAACAATCCTTTATCAGAAGTGTTGTTTGCAAATATTTTCTCCCGGTCTGTGGCTTGTTTCTCCTCCTCTTGACTTGTCTTTTGCAGAGCTGAAGCTTTAATTTTAATGGAGTCCAGTTTATCAATTATTTCTTTCACAGATTGGGCCTTTGGTGTGTTATCTAAAAAGTCATCACCATACTGATAAGAATCAGGAGGGTCATCTAGGTTTTCTTCTATTATATTCTAGGAATTGTATAGTTTTGAGTTTTATTTTTAACTGTGATCCATTTTGAGTTAATTTCTGTGAAGGGTGTAAGTTCTGTGTCTAGGTTTCATTTTTTTTTTCCCACATAGATGCCAGTTATTCCAGCACCACTTGTTGAAAAGACTATCTTTGCTCCTTATATTGCCTTTGCTCCTTTGTCAAAGATCAGTTGACTATATTTATGTGGGTCTATTTCTGGGCTCTCTAGTCTATTCCGTTGATCTATTTGTCTAGTCTTTTGCCAATACTGCACTGTCTTGATTATTGTGGCTTTATAGTAAATCTTGAAGTTAGGTAGCATCAATCTTCCAACTTTGTTCTTCTTCTTTAGTATTGTGTTGGCTATTCTGGATCTTTTGCCTCTCCATATAAACCTTTGGGTCAGTTTGTCAATATCTACAAAATAACTTGCTGGGTTTTTAAAATTGGGATTGCACTGAATTTATAGATCCAAAAATAAGAGACAGAGAGATTGAGGTCATAAGTGATTTGCCCAAGGTCATATATCTTGATTCAACACTGGAGCTGGATTAAAGCTGATCCTAGTGGCCAGTCCTCTGAAATACACTGGCTAGTCAGTGAGAAGGGACTCCTCTGTGAGTTTTGTCCTCTAAGTTTCAGGAAGTAAATCTGTAGTCTGGATTGGAGCTAGGCCGAGAAAAGTGTCAGGCTCTGTCTTAAAACAGGAGGTCTCTGGAGCTGTGCAAAAATGACACTGGCCATTCACTGGCAAAAATGACACCTGGCTTAGGGTGTAATGCCAGACTTTCAGAAGTAGAGAAGAGTCTTTCAGGTAAAAATTTTGGAAGAAATGACACATAAAATATTAGAAGATTCCTTAGTATTCACATATGTGGGTTTTCATCTCCGATGATTTGGCACCTGCCATTAATTCTCTTTCCCATCAGTAAGTGGTAACCTCATAGGGATGGCATTTCTCTCTGCTGCTGCTAGAAATGACCAAGGTCACATTCCAGCAAAGGATGCTTGCTTTGCAAAGCATACCATTCCTGGGGAGAGATAGAGAGTTAATGTTTGAAGACATGGTCAACTTCATTAACAAATAGCAAACTTACCTATCTTTCACTGTTGCTGTAACTTTGACCTCTTTCCCAGAAAGGTGATAATAGAAGTGGAATAAACCTGCTTAGACAATTAAAGAACAGTGGTTTTATAGAGTTCAATCTAGTCTTTTCAAGACTACTGTTTGTATTTGGGGGCTAGTGTGTTTTATATGCCATCTAGCAAGTGTCTATTTTTAAAATTAAGTGTGATTTTTTTCAAATCCTGGACATTCTTTCTGCTTGACAGTGCTGGGAGTTAAGGGAAATGGCAAAAAAGAAAGAATCAGGAAGGATGTCACTTGTGGGTTTCGCCTAGTTTTGCTGACACTGCCTAAGTCAAGGAATTCTTGAATTTTAGAGCCAGATGGGAAGTTGAGGGTATGTATCCAACCTACCCCTTCCTTTATCCAGTTCAGGAATCCATTGCCCAACAACCCTGACACTTAGTTCTACAACTGTGCTTGGATGTCTCCAATGATAGGACACCCAATATAGCAGGTGGCTGTCATGCCATTATTAGAACAATTTAATTGCTAGAAAGTTATGTTCTTTTGTTGAACAAATTTGATTCTGCAGCATCCCCCATTGGCTTTAGTTCTGCCTGTGGAATTATGTGGGATAAATCCTACCCAAGCAGAGTGATGAACACTATAGTAGAGCAATGATGATCATGGCTCTGGAGCCACATGGCCTGGGTTCAGATCCATGTTCCTCTGCCCCTGCTTCACTGAGTACCTGTGTCTCGGTGTCTTCACCTGGAAAATGTGAATTCCATCAGTGCCTACTTCATAGGGTGGTTCCGAGGAAGAAGTGGGTTTATATGTGAAAGAATTGAGAGCAATGTCTGGTGCTTGGCAGGCACTCAATGAATGCTACCTATTGACAATGTTATTTTTATTATTTCACCTTATTTACCACTTCTTTTCAGAAAAGAGTGCTATTTAGAGTACCGTACTGAGTGTATTCTGAGGCTTTGGTGAAAGCCATGATTGATAAGTAATGTCTGACAAGGGTAGAAAAACGGTAAATGATGTCACGTATGCCAGATATTTGTGATTTGTGCTCCAACTCTATTTTCTCATGACAGTCCTTCAAATATCCAATGAAATAGGCATTTTCCTATCTCGGCCTCCTCTCTTCCAGGCCAAAACACCTGGTAGAAACTCTGTTAATTCTGTAAGCTGCCAAAAGATGGGCCCTCAAGGCATTCTTGAAATGGGCTTAAAATCAGAGCAAGGAAGAACATTGTATCTTTTTATTTATTACCTTATATTAAATGCCTTTGAATACCCAAGATTATCATGATTATTTGAAATCTCTCCAAAAACATTGATGTTCCATTGATGTTGGCATGCAGCATGTTATTATGGAGGGTACCTTAGACTAAGGAGTTAGGGTGTATTATGGACTGAATTGTGTCCCTTTAAAATTCATACGTTGAAGCCCTAATCGGCAATGTGACTCTATTTGGAGATAGAGCCTTCAAAGAGGTAATTAGGTTAACTGAGGTCATAAGGGTAGGACCCTAATCTGAAAGGACTGTGATCCCCAGTAGAATAAAAATCCCCAAGAGAATCTAAGTTTTAACAATGGGAAAAAAAAAAAAAAGTGAAAGGGAAGCAAAGACAGGTACCTCCTTCCTGAAGACCCTGGACCTTACCTTGTTTATAGTTTCCCATAGAGAATCCTGAAATCATGGGTAATCTTTGTTTAGAAAGAGCCACCAAGGTGGCCTGGTCCAACCATCCTTTCAGTTCAATGCTCCTAACATTTACTGGGGCCATATCAATAATAGTCATCATCATCATTATGCATTTATACCCACTGGGGGTTCTGAAAGGATTTACGGTGGTTGAAATTGCAATAACAATAGCTCCCAACTAGGAATCTACTATTTAATTATTTTCTACAATATCTCAGCCAAGTTGTGTCTTATAGTCCCAACACAAGTACCTCCAGGATTAAATGTCTTTCCATCTGATTAGAGTCAGAGCCTTAGAGCTGGAAGGGTCCTTTCAAAATCATCTAGCCCATCAGTACTACTCTGAAAGTGAGGAAATTAAAGTCAAGTACAATGCAGTGGTTGTCTCAGGTGTCACAGCTAGTAAAAGCAGAGTTTGTATCCAAACTCCCAAACCCTGACACTTGCCCAAGACCCTGTACGGGCCTCTGTTCTGTGAGGTCAGCCCACCCCTGGCCACCCCCAGGTCATGTCCACACATTCTCATCTGATTGTCTCAGGTCTTGCCTTTGTAGCCATATTGACAGCATGAACTAGCCAATTTGATCAGAGCCACCCCAGGATGAGTGGTTGAAAGTGGGACTTGTCCGTTGTCTTGGGGTCTGTTTTTTATCCCCTCTTCTCTGATTTTGTTATCAATCCCAGGATACTAGAAAGACTCCTTATCTGGCAGTCTTTGCAGCCAATAGGACTCAGCTACCCACAAAAGGTTGGCTCAAGTTAATATAAGGGACAAGTCTGTGTCAGGAAAAGGAAAGTCCTGAGTGACTTTTTATCCACTGGCCAAGTCCTGAGTGACCTTTAATCCAGAATTTAGATCTTCTGTTTTAACACACTCTCCACCTGTGTGGAGGTACTTCGGTGCTCATAAGGCACCAAAGTACCTCAAATTTTAGGATTATTCAGAACTGATTGTTTGAATTAACCAATTTATAAAAATATTTTTCCAAAGGAACAAAAGTGATTTTCTTCCAGAATAAAAACAGACCTTATATAGAACTCAACTGGAGTCTCCAGAACTGGATTAATGCCAAATAATGCCTCCAGCTTTGGGACATGGCTACTTCCTTGATTCTCTGATCCTCTTCCTGCACCTCACCCCCACCCCACTGGATACTCCCATTGGTCTTTAAGAGAATAGACCACAGTATTGTCATCAGTCCCACAGTTTCAATTCTCATTTGTGTTTATATTTAGACTGGAGGGGAAAATCTCTTTCTTTTGCCCAAGAAAAAGAGACTGTTTTGAAGTCAGTTAATGAACTTCTTACTGGGGAATTCCAAATGTAGTTGATAGCTTGTTGCTGTAAAGGAATATGTGCTAAATTTTATGAAGTATGGAAGTTGCTTTCAAATTGAATGATCATGGTTTTGATAGTCATATCACAGACCTATGACCACTTATACCTTCGTATGTATTGGTCAGGCTGTAGGAGTGGGGCAAGGGCAGGGCTTAGGTGCACCAATGTAGGAGCAAGCACAGCTGTTCTGTCCTAATAAGAACATAGGTCCATTTTAATCAGGAAGAATGTTGATAAACACAGTTCTTTAGAGCAGGTGCCAAAGGATTTCTGTTCTAAATAAGAATCAATGCCTGGTATCAGATTTAGGAAATAATCCACGAATTAGCAAGAATCATTGGTTCTAATTGGATATCTAACCCAAACACACCATTTTCATATCTTCCCTTGTGGCTTTGAGGGATGAATGTTTTTCCTTCTTTATACCCTTTTCAGCGAACAATTCATCCAGCAAGAGCCTTCCCACTCTCAACCGTTCTTGTGCAGAAGGAAGGGGGCGTCCCTTTGTCTAATCCTATGAATAGGAAGATCCATCTAATGATTCAAAGTAGAATAAGTCAGAATATGTGGTAGGGAGGAAGCATCAGTAAAGACGTTTTGGGGGCATCCCTCAGCCAACAGGCAAAGAGTGGAATTTGTCCTGCCCTTCCTTCCCCTGTTCCCAAGGAGACCTCCATGCTCTTAATTCACCTAATGGCTGTCCAAGGCTCTGTGCTGAGAATCTCATTAACCCTCTTCTTTCTACCTCCAAATCACCATAGTGTGATTGGAGGAACTCTGGAAAAGACTCCCAAGTCCCAGTGCCCCCAAATCCGCCCCCTGTACCTGACTCACCTTACAGATACTATGGCTACATCAGTCTCTAATAAGGCTGATTCTCAGAGACAATGAAACTAAAATCACTTCTTTGGAGAGTATTCCTTTCAGTTGGATTAGCTCTCATCAAAATGTAAATCTTTAAAATCCAGGGCATTGAGCCATAAGCAGAATTTTTTTTTTTTTTTTTTGAGAAGGAAGTAGAAAAAAACCTAGTGGAGTCTTCTTAAAATTTATTCTTCTTAAAATGTATGTGTATTAGACCTTGCTTCAGACTTTCGGTACTGACTGCTGGTTCCTTCACCTGACTCACCTTTCAGATACTATGGCTACATCAATCTCTAATAAGGCTGATTCTCAGAGAGAATGAAACTTACACTTTGTGTCTCCTCACTTGCTGGGGCCTCCTGCTTGGTAGGGGCCCTAGCAATGCAATCACATATTTGTGTGTTTTTGAAAAATTTACAAGTGTAAGATATTTCTACTTTAATTGGTTGATATGACTGTCTGTTTCCATTCTAATATCTGCTCCCTTATAATTTTTCTCCTGCAGGGAATTGAGATGGAGGCAAGGTTGGGGAATTCTAAATAAATATTCACTTGTGATTGAATCCACATCTAAATTAGTATTTGCTTTGACACCTAACTATATATTTGCATTTTCAATTATTTTTCTTATTGAGGTCCCCCAAATTCTTCAGGCTCCATGAAAACTGAAGGCAGGTGTCCCTAGATTCTAGGCCTCCCGCAATTAACTCTCACATAACTCTTAATCTCATTTCTTATTTCCCTTCTATCCTGATATTCAATAACTTCTAGGTTCCTTACGACACCTCATTTTCCTGATCCCCCATCATGGCCTGATACAAATCCAACACGAAAAGGGATAGAAAATTGGGAAAATGAGAAAATAGTGAGTTGAGTGAAGAGGAAGAGAAGGAGAACTGAGAATTTAGGTAAATTGCCAAGTTTTCTTCTGTATCCTACATTACCCTGTTTGTTGGGAAGCTAAGCAATGTTCCGGCCTGAGATGAAAATAGGGGTAAAGTAAAGGGAGGTGACAGGATGGTGAGTTAAAATGAATTAAGGAAAACACATGGTCTTCCGTAAAGGAAACAGAGTTATGAAAAGAGATGGAAAAACCAGTTCTTCCAAGATAATACCTTTTGTTGGGCCCCAGCGGGAAGCTCAGCTGAGACATGAGGAAGCTGGAAGGATATGATGGACGCCCAGGTTACCTGACAAGAGGAAAGAGGGCTGAAGGAAAGGCGAACAGTGGGGGAGGACAAGGGGTCACGTTTTTCTTGGCATTGAAATCTTTTCAAATGAGTTATTTTTCAAAAGTTTCCAAGGAGGATCCTCTACCAGTTTCCAACCTCCATTTGGGATTTGAAGCCTGCAGGAAACAAACCCCTTCCCATGACCTCTTTCTTCCTTTCTAAATTAAATCTGAATGCAGAGAGCTGGTTACGCAGAGTCTGGAGCCTTTTGCTGTGCCTGGAATTGTGGCCTCTCCCTGATGCAGTCTTAGGGGTGGTTCTGCTCCCAATTAACTGTTGTTTTGGCAAGTTCAAGGAAGCTGTTGTGGTTTTCGGCAAGTTGTTTATAGATTTGGCTTTCGGGTTCTTCCATCTGTAAAACAAGGAGTTTGGACTAGAATCATTGGTTAACTTTGGTTTTGGCGGGGGTGGGGCTGGTGGCCAAAGACCGTTTTCAGAATAGGCTGAAAACGACACAGCTGCTCTCCAGAAACAGGCGCTTGCGCCTGTTCACATATCCTTTCGCATGCGACTTGAAGAGCTCCTGGACCCTGCAGTGAACAGTTCTCCAGTGCAGTTTTCCTCCTTGCAGCGGATTACATTCCTTCACCCCATTCAGCTCGGGCACCAGCCAATGAAATGTGAGCAGCAGTTCTGGGTAACACTTCTGGGTTGAAGAATTAAGAGCAGTGGTCTTTTTTCCTTCTGCATTGAAGCCTGTAATATTCCTGATGGTGGCTTCCCCATCAGGTCCAGGAATGTGGATGACAATGGTCGAGGTGTAAAGTCCCCGATCAACCTTGGATTATCATGAGACATAAGTAAGCGTTTATTGTTTAAGCTTTTTGTTGCTTTAAGCTAGTGAGATTTTTGGAACTGTTTTCATAGCATAATTTAACCCATCCTGACTGATACAACTCCTGAATCCATCCATGAACCCTGGAGTTTTCTGTGTGCCCATGTTACCAATCCCAAGTCTAAATAATATCTTAAGCCTTTCTATTTCTGAAAGCCAAAGAGTCTATGAGACAAACTTAAAAATGCAATTTCAGACTGTTAAATCACCTGAACTCCTACCTGGTTCATAGAGAATGTCTGTTTGGTCAAAAGGAATGTCTCATTTTGGAGTCAAGTGATCAAATCCACGACTGTGTGGGTGATTGGAAGTGAAGGCTCACTGGGCGCATCTTTAAAAGGCAGTGAGGGGTCGACCAAGGTCTCCGGGGGGCATCTACCTGCAGCAGGGAAGTGAGGGATCACTCCAGCCCTTGGTGTGCTGTGGACACTCCGCAGCCACTGTCTCACATGGAAAAGAAGAAAAGAGAAATCAAGAAAACAAAAGCATAATACTGAAAGCTTTAAATGACAAAAGAAGTCAAGTCAAGAGGCAGGATGTCTGCGCTTTGTTTCTATTTATGGAACACAAAGTTTAAACAGAGCTCTCCATTCAGAATTCATCTGGCTATTAAAATTGCCTCCCAAGTTTTTATCTGCAAGGAAGCCAGCCGCATTTAAATCTTTCCCTGTAGTGAGTTTGTATTTAGAGATGTTTCAGGTGGGTTTAATTCACTGATCAATTTTACCTTGTCAAAACAGAGAATGGTCTGTCAAAAACAGGATGAAGCTCATTAGTGGGACGCAGGAGATAATACAATAGAGGGGAGAATAAACAGATTACCCTGAAACAAGGAAATGAGAGCCAATTCAGGAAGCAAGGGGAAATAGCAGAAAATGATATGGTAGTCATAGTAGACCAAAAGCTAGTGGGACAGCTATATGGTACTTAGTAAGTGATACTGAGGAGGAAAAAACGAAGGGGGGTAGTTTAGGAGATAAAGGATTTTAGTCTGGAGAAGAGAATAGGAACTTAACAACTAAGTAGGGATTTGACACCTTTTATGTATAAAAAAACAGCCCAGTATAGTTGTAAGAGTGCTGGACTGAGTGGAAGTCAGGAAACCAAGGGTCTAGACCTGGGTCTGCTCTGGCCTTCTGCTGTGAGCCTCAGTGTGCTTGCCCATAAAATGAACAGTTCGGATTAAGATGACTGTTGCTAAAACAATATTTTAGAAAAATATTGTGCAATGACGCTTCATCATCATAATCCAGAAAGTTCTAGTACATAAAAAGCTTAACATAAGGATTAACTTGAATAAATTTCCAGAATAATTAGTTATGAAATTTTGGAAACTGGAAAGATCCTTGCTTGGTCTTTAAAATTCAGATAGAATCCATTAGATAAAAGTTTAAGAGACAGATCAGGAGACATGTTTGAGGTTTCTTCTAGCCATCAAATAATGTAAAAATATTTTATTATTGTCTTTTAAAGGAGACTTTTGCAATGACCAGCCCCTAAAAGGAGGGAAACAAAATCCAAATCGAAAATTGTTGATTTATTGTCCCTGTAACAAAAAGAAGCTCAAATAACCAGCCATCGAATTGGGGATAGCAAAGGAATTGAAGTTCAGGAAATGCATGCTATACAAGCTATAGGCGAAGCCACTGAGGGTTTAGAGTGGGCTGTATTTATGGGTAAGTAGTGCAAAAAGGGGGAAGTCCCGCCAGAGTCCAAGCAGTAAGTTCATTGGCTTGAGGATGGCAAGAGATTTTTGGCGCATGTTCATTGGTCAGGAGATAAATGTAGGTCTTCTGTAAACCAGGCATTTACCAGAAATCAGTCTCTCAGTTCTTTAATTCCATCCTTCTGAGGGTACATGTGTGAGAGTCTCCACTTCATATCCTCTGGTTCCATTTTAAATTGAAGTTCTTTCACAGTACAAAGAGAAACCTAGCCAAAACAAGGCTCTAAGTTTGAATGGTGCTGTGTTTTTACATTGCCAGGCGTGGTCACGTGTTACAAGAAGCTGGTAAGCAGTAGGGTCAGTATCTGTGGTCCTCCCGCCTAATAGCTGAGCCAGGGTGTTCAGAGGGTGGCCAGTGGAGGGGACACCTCAGCTGGCTTTCTATCTACTGGATAGAATCCTACTCTGCAGCAATTACTTGTTTAAAAAAGCAGCAGGAGAGGAAAAACCCTCGTTGCTGCCCTATTTCAACATCAGGAAGGTGCCAGGCATAAGCCTCCATCAGCCACTGATTAGAAAAAAGTGTACAGCCAAGAGTGGAGTTGGGTCTGTGGGAGCTGTTCTTTGAAATGGCTCTGCAGGGTTTATGCTAAACTAAGAGAAAAGGAAATCATCATCTAAACCCTCAAAGTCCTAGAATGGTTCCTTTGGTCCTATTTTTGGAGGTGGCTCCTTTATAGCTGGCCTTCAGCCAAACTGGGACACACGAGGTTCCCTCTGCATCTACCTTTCTGGTGACCTCTCCTCTCTGGAGCCAACCCTCACTCTTGGTTGTTCAGCAACTCTCCAGGTAGACGTTCCTTCCTGGGAATTCACAAGCCATACTTGGTGTTTCCTAATGTTTTTGAAAATGGCGACACTTTTTTAATGTGAAAAAAGTGATTGCCATTTGATGGTAGTTCATGGTCTGGGACCTGATAAGTGAGTAATCAGCAAAGCAGATTAACAGATTTCCTCCATTCTGGATGCCACATGTTTTTCCCATTTGAGCATTTCTGAAGTCAGGATGTGTCCTTTAATGATTGATATATAGAGCTAATGTGGTAGAATTGTCCTTGCTCCCCAAGAGGTCATTGACTTGATGGCACTATAACTGAAAATATATGAGAGAGAGAAAATATGAAAGTGGAGTCCAAATAATAATAAAAATGTCAATATATTACATACAACAGAAAATGCAGGCTTAAGATTTTAAATGTCATTTATTTTTTCTAGATTATACCTTCATATAATTCATAATTCAAAAGGTACAATTGGATTATAGCAAAATTCTTCCTTTGGATTCTGTGCCCCAGCTGCTCAGTTCTCCCACTTGGAAGCTGTGTTAGCATTTTCTTGTTTGTTCTTCCAGAGATAGTTTATTTATGTATCAGGAAGGATATATGTAATTATCCCCTTATTCAAATAATAGAATACTATACACACTTTTTTTTTCCTATTCCTTGCTTTTCTTTCTGTGCAAGGATATATCTTGGATATTATTCGATTGCAGAACATCAAGAACTTCCAATCTCTCCTTTATAGCTGAGTAACATTCCATTTTATAGGTATACAATGATTAATTTAGCCTGTTCCCTAAAGAGAACACCTAGGTTGCTTCTAATCTTTTGCTATAACAAACACTGCTGTAGAGAATGACATTGTATTCATGTCATTAAGTGCATATGTGAATTGGCTCAATTTTAGAAGTAAAATTGCTATGTCAGAAAGTCTGTGCATATGTATATTTGACAGATATTGCCTATTTGTCCTCCATAGGAACTGTACGATTTTATATTCCTGTTAGCAATGTATGAGAATATCTATTTCGCCACATCTTTTCAACACAGTATGTCATCAAACGTTTTTATCTTTGCCATTCTATTAGATAAAAAGTGGAATTGCAATGTAATTTTTAAAGATTTTAATTGAAATATGATATATTCATAAAAGTACATTTATCATCAGTGCACAGCTGAGTAAATCTTCACAAATTAAACACATTGTATAACGAACACCCTGTTCAAGAAGCAGCACAGAACCTACAGCCCAGAAACCCCCCTTATACTTTCTTCCAATTCGTGTAGTTTTTGCTTTTCTCTTATCTTTAGTGAAAGTAACCATCTTTTTAAAACTATGTCTTTTTATTTTGAAATAAGTTGAACTTGGCTTAACAGAAGTTAAGCATCATTTTGTGTGCGTAAGAGCCACTTACACTTCTTTTTCTCTGAACTGTGTGTTCATATCTTTTGTCCATTTTTAGCTTAGGCTGTTGGTGTTTCTCTCCTTGATTTGTGGAAGTGATAAGGAACTTTCAGTCCACAGTAGAAAAGATGTGAGCATTATGCTGGAATTTATCAACTGTGGTTGACCCCTGAGAGTGGACAGTTAGCCTTTGGAACTCCAGAAAGCCAGTAAAGAGTAACACAACTCAATAACTGGTATAATCAGCCAAAGGAGTCTTCTACCCTGGACCAGAGTCTCAGCAGCCCACTGCCTCTCTTTTGTTTAACTTGCAAGCCCAGCCGTCCCCACCCCATCCTTCCCCACTCCCCAAAAAAGCCTGGAGCAAGTGGGTTCTTCTGTCGAGTGGGTGATTTATCCTCGAGCATCAAGCAAATGTTTTTCAGGTAACCAGTTGAAAACCCAACCTGGTCAAGGAAAAGACCTGTTAAACAGCAGTATCGGAGAAGACTGTCAGGAAACATTTGGCAAGAAGCCTCTCTTCCAGAAGAGAGGTGCCCAATCATGAACGAGCAGCTGACCAGGGTTCTTCCAGAGTACCCCATCCCTGTGCTGCCACAGCAAGCAACAGCATCACTCTTTGCCTGGAGGTGCTGGTTCAGAAAGAGTTTCCCAGGGAGGATACACACAGGAGGGGAGTTTCCTTTAAAAACAAAAGCAAGTAGGACTTTTCTGTTGGTTTTTATTTTTTTTTCCCCCTCTTCTCTCCCTCTGACTGGACAGTAACCTCTCGCCACATGCCTTCCAGCAAACACTCATCACCCGATAAATCATGTGACCCTTTCTGTTTATTTAGAAGTGCTTGCCGGACTGGGGCCTCTAATCCAGACCCTGGTCTGTAACCAACTTCAGAGTGGTTATCACTGGAAAGGGAACTTCTGAACACCCGATAAGGCAACTTATTCATTTGCATAGAAGAGCTCCCCTGAGTCATTCCCCGGGCTTTAGGGAGAAGCAGTGAAACGTCAGACTGTTTATAAAGCTGCCAAAAAATGTCTTCTAGAGAATAGCAGCCCTGTTTAGCTTCTACACAATAAGGAGTAGCTATAGAAAATCTCCTCTCAAAAGTAATATTAGGTTCCTTTTCGAAACTTTGTTTAATGCTTCAGATTCTGGAATCAACAAAATGCAAATGCAAATACTTTTGCTGAGTGCTTTGCCAAAACCTCTGACTGAGCAATTTTAACTCTAATTTTAAAAAAAGGCTACTTATAATAAGAAGGTGGAGGCTGCTTTTGACGAGGTGGAATGCCTGCCTCTGAGTCGAGCAGTGTATCTCTGAGTGGGTCCGGAAACTTCCAGGGTCAGAATCTCTTGGGCTGAGCACAGAGGAAGTTCCCCAGGCCCTAAGCCAGGTCTGAAGAATTAGAATTGCAAGAAGTCGGGCTCCAGAAATATGCTAAAAAGAGACCAACAAAACAAAAAGTGTAGCCACAAAAAAACTTTACAGGTGAAATGTTATACTTATTGACATGGGACAAGTCTGCTTCCAAAAACACCATTTCGAGGACCTAGAAATGCCCTCACTGGGTCGTGGACAACCAAGCGGTAACATGAAAAACTTCTGGAGGGGACAGAACCTTCACTCTGTGATCCACCTTTCCAGGTTTTTTTTTTTTTTTTGACTTCCTTTTAATCTACTTGCTGGCTAGTTTTTCAAAATAAATAGGCACTTTATTCAGTTAAAAAAAAAAAAGAAAAGTCCTTGTCCCCTAGGATTGTCCTTGGAGGGCAGATGTCTTATGATAGGATGAGGGAACACTGAGAATGCATCAGTATAACACGTGTGGCTGTGCAGATACTGAAAGGAGTAGGGTGGGCGCAGGAACTGGAGAGGGTGAACTGAGGCTTGTAGGAAATTGTTCAAACCATTCCTTCACATTTCCTGATGTCATTTTAAAGTCTGTCCAGCCTTTTACCTTAGAACCCAGTTTCTCACCTCTGAGTAAATGAATTGGGAAGAGAATCCAGTCACAGATCAGAGCTGCCTATTACTAAAACCTTGGGAGTCTTGGAAGCAAGTTCACTGCAGCATTACCGCTACTCAGGAGCTTCCTATAGGCTCCTAGAGGCAGCCCCTGAATAGAATTAGGGCTCTGTCAGCAGAGAAGAGGGGAGTAGCTGCTGAACAGGCCATGGAGAGTAGGCAAGATCCCAGCCAAAAGGATCGTGCATTATCTTTGGTAGGGAGTTCCTTCCTAACGGCCAAAGATAAATGTCCTGCCCTAGGGAAAAGGAGTTCATTTGATTTTAGAAAATAAAAAAGCAACATTTCTCATCTGACTGTTTTGTTTTGTTTCATTGTCTGGAAGTAAAATTCCTGCCTTGCCCTAAAGGTAGAAATTTGATTTCTCTCCCAGAACCTGGGACATTTGAGTAAACTCCAGGCTTGCCAGAAAGGTCTTTCCTCTGGAAGTCTCCAGCAGGTCCTCCCTGCTCATTTTTTTCCATTTGCCCCTCTCCTGCAAGAAGTGTATGTTTAGCTGGGGCATGCACACATGCACTGGCATTTTCCACCAAGGCGTTTCTAGTAATATCTAAGTGAGTTTCTGAAACCTCCAAGCTGGGCATGTTATTTTCTTTTTTCCTGAAGCAAATAAAGCCTGAGCAAAGAGTTGTGTGTACTCAGCAACTTTGGTGTGTTGGTTTGTCTTCCAATCTGGCCTCACTCAGGGTGCTTATCTCTTAGAAAGGGAGATTATTACCACACAGACTGGGCTGGAAACCGCTTCGCTGACAGGTTTAAGAGTCTTAACAAAATAAACAGCAGAAAAGGCAAAACTGTGTGCAAAATGGCTTCATGTGGGAGGGAGGCTGTGGTGGGGAGAGCAATGGCATTTCCTTCCGACCAACCCCTTGTCTCCTTGTATAGAGACAGCTGCTAAACTGACAAGCCCTTCACCATACCTGCTGATCTGGTTTATGATTCATGCCTTAAAAGGACCCTACAGTTGTGGTGATTATTCTTCCTGTTTTTCATACCCAGAAAGCTATACAAATAAAAGAATCGTGCCTTTGAATTTCTCCTCATCTTGCTTAAAGGGACCAAGTTGAAGAATCATTTCCTTGGATTTGACAGAACCTGAACTATGACCTGTATTTGCAAGCAACTTGAGGACAGGAGAGTGTCATTTACTTCTCTCTCTCTCCCTTCCTAGCACCTCCTAGCACAGTACTAGAAAAATGCAAGATGCTCTATAAATGTTTGTCATATGATTGAATGAATAAATGGATGGATACATTTGCTGTCTCATTTGAATAGTACCCTGCAGTTTAGGGGGGTAAAAGTGCTTATGCATATAAATTTATTCTTCTTGTTTCTAATACTGGTAGCAATATTTTAAGCTAACTCAGTACAAAGGAACAAGTGAGAATGCTTAACACCTGAAGCGGGTTCCATTAAGATGGAGGGGAGCTGTTGGGTTGGCCAAAAGGTTCCTTCGGTTTTTAAAGTAAAAATAAAAGACACATTTTTCATTTTCGCCAAGAACTTTATTGAACAACGTATTCACCCTTTTGTTCCACTACCTTCTGCCATTTTTCAGGCAGCTTCATAATTCCATCTTCCCAAAACTTTTAATCTTTTTGAGCAAAGAACTATTCCAGGTGCCTTTATACAGTCTTCCAGGGAATTGAAATTTTTTCCATTAAGAGAATTTTGTAAAGAGCGAAATAAATGGAAATCTGAAGGTGCAATGTCTGCTGAATATGGTGGATGAATCAGAACTTCCCAGCCAAGCTGTAACAGTTTTTGCCTGGTCAGCAAAGAAACATGCGGTCTTGCGTTATCCTGATGGAAGATTATGTTTTCTGTTGACTAATTTCAGACACTTTTCTTCGAGTGCTGCTTTCAGTTGGTCTAAACGAGAGCAGTACTTGTTGGAATTAATCGTTTGGTTTTCCAAAAAAAGCTCATAATAGAGGACGCCCTTCCAATCCCACCATATACACAACATCACCTTCTTTGGATGAAGACCGGCCTTTGGTGTGGTTGGTGGTGGTTCATTTCGCTTGCCCCACGTCTCTTCTGCTCCACGTTATTGTACAGTATCCACTTTTCATTGGCCATCACAATTTGTCTTAAAAACAGAACATTTTCCTTACGTTTAAGTTGAGAATCACCTGCAGAAATACGGTCAAGGTTTTTTTCGTTTAACTTACGTGGAACCCAAACATCAAAGCGATTAACGTAACCAAGCTGGTGCAAATGATTTCCAAGCTTGATTTGGACATTTTGAGTATGTCGGCTATCTCCTGCGTCATAATAACGTTGGTTGTTCTCAATGAATGTCTCGATTTGATCGCTGTCAACTTCAGCTGCTCTACCTGACCGTGGAGCATCATCCAGCGAGAAATCTCCAGCACGAAACTTCGCAAACCACTTTTGACACGTTTGATCAGTCATGGCACCTTCTCCATATACTGCACAAAACAAATCTTTTTTGTGTGTTTCGATTGCGTTTTTACCTTTCTTGAAATAATGAAGCGTAATATGCCGAAAATGTCGCTCTTTTCCTTCCATCTTCAATATTAAAATGGCTACACAAAAATTCACCAATTTTGATAAGTTTTTAAAAAAATGCATGCCGATACGACAGCTGTCACGATACAGTCTAACAAAATTGTTTCGAATGAAATTAAAGACAACTAAGCACTACTGGAGCCATCTTATGGAAAAAAACAAACTTTTTGGCCAACCCGTTATTTAGGTGGGACTTATTTATCATCCGAAGAGCATTCAAATACAACTAAACAGTTGTCAGTAATTAAAGTCTTAATTCTTCCACTCGCAAAAGAGTTTGGGAGATTCAGGTAGAAACTGTCATCTCCACCAAAGTTTAAGAATTCAGGGCAGAATTCAAATGGTTTCTAGAATTAAAGGATACATGACTGCATCTCCTTTTGGAAGAACTAGAGTCTGGCCTGTCTTTTTATTTATTTTTATTTGATCTGTTCCTTTTAATTAAGAAAAAAAATCTATGGTGGAAACATTCAGTATTGTACTCATATTACAAATGTTAAAATCTAGAAGTACAGATTTAGACTGCCCTTGAGTGGTCAGATTTATTTCTCTAAGAATAATCTGGAAAACCCCTGTACAAATGCAAACCATTGTGTGATTCAGGGTGGCAAAAGGCCTGACATGGGACCTGTTGATTTATTTTATTTTATTTTGTTTTTTAAATTAATTTATTTATTTTATATAGCAGGTTTTATTAGTTATCTATTTTATACATATTAATGTATACATGTCAGTCCCAATCTCCCAGTTCATCCCACCACCGCCAGCCCCCACACCCCTGCTTTCCCCCCTTGGTGTCCATATGTTTGTTCTCTCCATCTGTGTCTCTATTTCTGCACTGGCCTGTCTTTTTAGGTCTAGGTGCGAGACCCCTCTCATACCCAGCCTCTGGTTAATAGGCCGTGCAGTGGTCAGGCCCTTCCAAAAGAGCACCGAGGCATATGACCTATTGTCAGCATTTTAGGATAGGAGTCAGGCAGGAATTGAATCCTGATTCCTTGAGTGACCTTGAACTACAGACTCTGCTTTTCTAAATCTTCATTTCCTCATTTATAAAAGGGGGGGATGTAAAAGATGGTTGCAAGGATTAAATGGGACATATATTTAAAGCACTCAGCATAGTGCCTGGCACTTCATAAACTCTGTAAATGGTAGCTATTTCTTGTTATTATTATCACCATCATTATCATCATCATCAGGTTCCCATACCAGAACATCGTGGAACAAAGAGATCTTGATAACAACCACTTTGAACCTCTTTTCTGAGAGGGTGCGTCCTGAATCCATGAAAATGTACGTACTTGGTCATGGACCTCAATACACTTAGTTATCATAGATGTGGGCTGAGGTTAGGGCAGTCAAGGATAAGCTCTCAAAAATGGAGTGTGCAGCCCAGCATGGACACTGTGGCTTCAGCAGCTCTGGTAAATGCAAGGTTTTCTTCCCTAATTTTGTTTTCAAAGGAGCACGTTAGGGAACATTCAATCACAGTCACACTGTTTACTTTTTTCCAATCCCATTCTCCCCCTACCATCATCAAAAAATAAAATGAAAAGTAATAGACAACATTATGTTTAAAGATGGCTTTTGCTTGTAACCACTAACCCAGTGTTTGGGAAGCAGCTGAGCCAGTGAAGAGACCCTGTAGCCTGCCTGACACAGATTCAGACACCAGTTTGGCCACTTTCTGGTTGTGTGACCTGGTGCAAGTTGCTTTTCCCGTTTCCTCATTTGTAAAATGGAGATAACAATGCTTACCTAACAAGGTTTTTGTAAAGGTTAGAAAGAATATACATAAGGCATACCTACTACAGAGATTAGGTGCTCAATAAAAGTGGTAGCTGGTTCCAGGTTTCTGGTTGCTTTTCAGTCCTATGCAAGACTTAGGGTAAATGGCTTCCCAAAGCGTATTAATAGCTAAGACTCCCATGTGCTTATGGTATGCCAAGCAATCCTCTAGGCCCTTTATATATATTAGCTAGTTTAGTTCTCTCAACCCTATGAGGCAGGTGATATTATTACCTGACTTTTCAGATGAGGGAAATGAGGCATAGAAAGGCTAAATGTCTTCTCCAAGACCCCATAGCTGGTAAATGTCAGCAGATATTTTTTCATTCAGTGTAATGTCAGAGTCCCTGCTCTTGGCCGGTCTACCAGGGTACCTCTTTTGGACGACTCACCTAGTGATGGAGGAGAGGACAAGCCACAATCTTCCACTCCAGGTGGCTTTCTGTATGGCCTAGGGGCCTAGACCTTGCCCCCAGATGTCTTAAATGGAATCAGAACAAGAAGGATACCCTCTCACAGGGACTTCCCGTTGGTTCTCTTGGGACTAAGTCTAGCAAAAATGGATACTATACCACTGACGGTTTTAAAATTATTTTTGGAAGTAGAAAGAAGAGTCCACTGTGGAAGTCCAGGGTTCTGAGATAAGAGCTCCCTGTCTCATTTTTGGGGAGGCCGTGTGACTTAGTGGAAAGCCTCTTAATCTTAGAGTAAACAAACTCTATGGATATATGATCCTTTTTGGCTGTGTGACCTCTCTGTGAAAGGAGATTGATAAAACTTACATCAGATCACAGAATTACTACAGAACTTGCATTGCTCTAGGAATGAAATGAGATGATGCACAGAAAGCTCCCTGTACGGTGCCAGGATTACCGTGGATTTTCAGTGAAGGAACGTCATACTCTGTACCTTCAGCCATCTTGCACAACTTCCAGAACAATTTTGGACCGTCTGTCTCTGAAAGTGGCAGAACCTATTGGATAGAAGATCAGACACTTCGCTTCTTTTTTTGCTCCGCTTTTGCTCCAGATTACTCCTGCCTTGAACCTTGTCACAACCTAGACCTTCTGGCTTCTACCACCTCTGATATCTGCTGTTGGCCAAACCTCTGCTGGGCAGGCCTGGCAGCCACCAACTCCTCAAACAGCGCTCTCCTGCCTTCAGGGGCAGCTTGGAGAAGGAGGTAGCCTGGGAGGGGAAGAGTTTGGATATGGAACTAAAAGTCTGGCCAGGCTTTAAGTTCTGCATCTACAATGAGCTAGGAATGTAACCGTGTCTTTGCCATTTGCAGCTCAAGTACCTCATCTGTAGAGCGGTGAGGTGGCTGTATTAGAGAAGCCATCACTGAGGCCACTTCCAACCCCTCCTCAGACTAGTGACCGCTTTCCCCAGCTAGGTCCCCAACAGCCCAAATTCACTGACTGAGGGGCATCATGGCTTTATGGCTCAGCATTACCAGGTTTTCTGGAGAGTGAAGAGGGAGGAAGAGAAAAGCAAAATGGCCCTCCAAGACAAAACAGAATTATGAGTCAGTCTCTCTACCCAGGAAAAAGAATGAATCTCTTTTGGACTTCCTGCAGCAGCAAAGAAAAGCCTTTAATTTCAGAGGCAAAGCTATTTGTATACTGTCTCAATGTCCTTTCACCGAGCTCATCGCAAAAACAATAGCAAAGGCAAACGAAAGACAAGCTATTGTTTTGTTGTATTTATATCCCTAATGTAGGAAACAGCATGAAAATATTGTTAAGGAAACTCAGTAAGTCTCTGCTCCAGGGTATGTATACACTTTTGGTGCCAAAGGCAGCAGGGCCAGATGTTGGAGGACATGATCCCCCTCAAAGAACAAAGGAGAAACATGTTGAATTCCACAAGGGGAGGGCGGGGGGAAGAGTTGTGATTAATCACTCAGGTGCCCACGAAGCAAGCTCTAATAGAGGCTGTGTAGCCAACAGCCTTCTCTTTGATTGTCAGTGCAGATGCCACTGCCTGACAGCTGTGGGATCTTGGACACAGTTGTCATCTCTCTGTTCCTCAGTTTCTTCATCTATGAAATGGGGATAAATATAGTGCTTAGCTCACAGGGCTGTGGTGGAAATTAACCAATTAATATATGTAAATCACAAAGAACTGTGCCTGGAATGTGCTAAATATTATACTGACTATTAGCTAATATTCTTATTACATGTAGGTCTATGGAGAATGTCTTATGATCCAAGAGCTATGATTATAAACATCCACCACCATTTTAGGGAGACTGTGTGGTACAGTCAAACTAGTGTTGGTTCTGCTACTGGACAAACACGGATGGGGATCCTGGTCCCATCACTTACCAGCCCTCATTCTGGGCAAAGCTGCAGAAACAGTGGGGTCACAGTGGGTCAAAGTTTAAGGTTTCTGAGGAATATGGTCCTGCTTCAGGTGTTCTGTGAATACTGTATCGTCCTGACCTGTGGGACCCCTTTTCAGCCTCTTTCCTCCATCATCACAATCATCATCATTACTGTGATCAACCAGTTAGAAGAAAAATGGACATTTGTCATTTTCATCCTCCTAACTCCTCCCCATCCAGTCTTCCATCGCCCAAAGAGTGACCATTAGGGTTGGAAGGACCTGAATAAATTGATTTTTTGAAGATGTAGAAGGATTTTCTTTTTATTGAGGTGAAATTCATATAACATAAAATTAGCCTTTTTTTTCTTTTTCTTTTTTGCGTTACACGGGCCTCTCACTGTTGTGGCCTCTCCCGTTGCGGAGCACAGGCTCCGGATGCGCAGGCTCAGCGGCCATGGCTCACGGGCCCAGCCGCTCCGCGGCATGTGGGATCTTCCCGGACCGGGGCACGAACCCGTGTCCCCTGCATCGTCAGGCGGACTCTCAACCACTGCGCCACCAGGGAAGCCCAAAATTAGCCATTTTAAAGTGATCAGTTCAATGGCATTTAGGACATTTACATGTTATACAGCCATCACCTCTATCTAGTTCCAAAACAGTTTCATCACCCCCAAAGGAGACCCCATACCCATTAAGTAGTCACTTCCCATTCCTCCCTCCTCCTCAGTCCCTGGCAACCATTAATCTGCTTTCTGTCTCTATTGATTTACCTATTCTGAATATTTCATATAAATGGAATCATAGAATATACGGCCTTTTGTGTCTGTCTGCTTCCACTTAGCATAAAATTTTGGAGGTTTATTCATGTGGTAGCATGTACTTCATTTCTTTTTGTGGCTGAATTATATTCCGTTGTATGTATACACCACATTTTGTTTATCCATCTGTCAGTTGATGGACATTTGGTTCTTTTCACCTTTTAGGTACTGTGAATAGTGTTGCTATGAACACTGGTCTAAACAAGAGGCCATTCTATAGACCATTATGTGTACATGGTTTTGAATCCTAATTGCTTTCTCGACAAAGTAAGAAAGTATATTTGTGTATTTATTCATGGTAGTAATTGATCATGTTCTTGAGGTCTTTTGGGTATTTGCCGTCAGAAGTTGTATTAAAAGCAGCTTGAAGGGCAGCGTGTATCAGGAGCACCTGCCATAGAGGTCAGTGGGTGGGGCAAGGAAGTTGCTCTAGTAGCTGGAAGAGCAGGACTTAAGGGAGAGTTTGGAGGGTCAGGGCCAGGGAAGCTCCCTGTCTGCCATTAGATCTGAGGGGTAAGGGCAGAGTGGAGGCGGGAGAAGGAGCAGGCCCTCAGGGATCAGGGGGCAGGGGGCAGGTCTACAATCTAATAAGGCAGAGACAAAGGATTCTGGATAAGGCATTAACTGTGGATGGGGTTGGGTTTCTCCAAGTTCATTCTTCTCGGGGGTTTTTCCATTGAGTTTGGGGACAGTCAGAGTCAAAGACAAAACCTGGACAGGCAATGAACAGCCTTTCTCAACAGGTTCCTGTGAGAGCTTATTAAACAAGTGTTAGGGAATGACTGCACTTTACCCAGATGTCTTTGCAAAGATATTGATGTCAAGATTAGATTGTAAAACTTGTGACTTTGCAAATGCAAAGTCTCCTTCATCTGAAAATAGTCACCATAGCTCATATTCTTTTCCATGTTGTTCAGAACCATAATAAGAATAACTGGATCTCAAACAGCTCTTCAGTTTATTCCTAAGAAGGAGCTACTTCTCATTTTCCTGAAGCACTGTAGCAAACAATGTCCCATAGTGGGTAGATGGATCTAACAACCCCAAGAAGTTCGTTTCAGGCCAAAGGTAACTACTGCTTGCTGCCCTCACATCTTTTTCTGCTGGGAACTCCACCTAAACCCCAAGGTATAGGAAATCGTATGGGGGCTTGGAAGGGTCCCAGTGCCTGACTGGGGATCTCTGGGATGACCGGGGCGGGGGGGCCGTTCCCATTAGGTCACGGAAGGAAGTCTTACTCAGCAGGGCTAATGTACTTAGGTCTCCAAACTGCCACAGAGCACAAGAGGTCTTCCTGCAACTTCTTCATTCCTCTAGGTTAAGAAACAACTCCGTTCCCTGGAATAGAGCAATGCTTATAGAAGAGTCAACTCAGAGACCTTGTGCCCTTAGCCGTACCTCATCCAGCTCTCCAAAGTACTTCTCTGTAGGTGCTGCACTGGAGGAAATTTCTTCTGGAGCTCAAGCCAGAAGCTCATAGCTCTGGCTCTGCTGTTAATGGCAGTGTGTTGAGTAGGAGAGGTTTGGAGATGGGAGTGTGGGGTCCAGGATCAAGAGATGTAGGCTCCTTGGAGCCCTCTGGGGTCAGTGAACTGACCATAGACAGTGTCTCCTGTACCAGGACATACAAACAGCTGAAGATTTGACCCCCTCCACCCTTTTTTCCTTTGTGGGAGTTGTGTACGACTTGGAAAGCAGATCAAGGACATCCTGGCTCCCAGCTGACTGCCCCACCTGCAGCCTAGAGGCCACCCCCTCCCCAGCCAGCAGGCAGAGGTCCCCAAGTTCACAGAGCTAGCTCCCCTTGCCCTGGGTTTCTGCTGTCTTGTGGACTGCCCTTTCCAGACCTTTTCCTCCATAGGCAGCCCTTTCCAGGGCTCTCTCAAGACTCCAGTCCAAGTTTTGGGGGAGTGAAAAAGTGAAAGCATACATCTTAGGGCAGCAGGGACCAGCTGCTGGGTCAAGTCTTCTGAAAACAGAGCTTCCTGGGGAGCGCCTGGAGCATCTCAGAATCCGCCATCTGACGTCCTGCCAATGTTTCTAACTGTCTTTTAAAAAATGATAACAAGAAAATAAGATATTTTCATTTGACAGAAAGGGGGAGAGAGAGAGGAAGAGAAAAAGAGGGAAAGAAATTAACTATTAAGGTTCTCTGTGGCCAGGGATGTTAGGGGATAAGTTTTCGGAACTCCCTGAAAGCTTTGTATTGTATTTACCCAGCCACCCTGCCAAGGGGAGGATGAGAAGTCTTTGCGCCTGATGCGCGATTCAAAGCCTTGTGTGCTTAATAGGGTGACACAAATGTCTGTGTTTCTTTTCGCTTTTGACCAAAAGCTGTAGGGAGGGGCCACCCCAGGGGACAGTAGGGGAGGGCCTTGCCAATCGGTTCAGTCTCCCACCAGACCGGTTCCCAGCCCAAGGCCGGGCCGGAAGGGCCGTGGGCTGCGGCCGAGCTGCGGAGGGGCCGAGGAGGTGTGGGAGCGGGTACGGGGACTCCCGGCCCTGGCCCGCCCGGCTCGGAGAGATACGAGCCCGGGCTTTGCTAGCGTGGCCTCTGCCTCAGTCACTCCGTGTGAGCCTTTTGCCGAATGAATCTGTGTGTGTGTGTGTGTGTGTGTGTGTGTGTGTGTGTGTGTGTGTG
>NW_020175221.1:6574664-6740743 GCF_003031525.2 Neophocaena asiaeorientalis asiaeorientalis
CCCTCCCTCTCCCTCCTTCTTTCCATCCCCCTCCCCCCCTCCCCTGCTCTCTTGCCCTTCTCGGCTGGGGAACGGCGCTCAGCCGAGGTCAGCTGGCTGCCTTTGTGGCCGCTTCCCAGGAAGGAAGAAGCGTTGTCTGCAGATCAGTGTATCAGCCGGCTTTCCTGTGCCGGAGCGCCTCCGTTTTCCGGGGACGGCTGCCACCCCCGTGATTCCCAGCTGGGGCTGCCGGGGGTGCGTGAGAAGCCGGATAAATAGGCCATTGTGAGGCCGCTCAGAATCCAGGTTCCTTATCAAATTATCCACCAGCTAGAAGGACATTCCGCCCCTACTGCCTGTCATCTCAGCGTCTGTTTTCTCTGTCTGCAGTTACAGCCGTTTCAGTTGATGCTGGTGGTGGTTTGGGGCTTCCCTCCCGCACGGCCCCCCGTTTTGAAGGGACTGTCTAGAAAGCGACTTGCTCGTGCATACTGCCTGAGGCCGGGACTCCGGGGGCACGCCTCCTAAGCGCGTTTTCCCTGGGGGTTTGGTTTGCAACCTTGGATTTAGCTTCTTTGGCTTCAGTATGTGCTGTTTCTACTTCCTCTCTCACCACACAGGCACATCGTTCAACACCAACTGCAAGTCCTAGGGAGACGGTGTCTGTAGGGCCTTAGACCCAGTGAGGCTTTTCTTCTTGTTGGTTTGGGGTTTTGTGGATTTTATTTATTTATTTTTAGATGGCCTTGAACTGCTTCATGGACACTGAGGATTTAGGAGAAAAAACACTAGTGGAAACTAGTTATCTGATGGAGGCTGTGAGGAAGTGTGATAGTCTGAAGAGGGCTAATGCTGAGGTGTTGATGGTGTCCGTTTTCTGTTTCAATGCTGCAGCAGCGGCCTGACTGCAGAGGGGTTGGAGATCCCTAGTGTTTGACTTATTAGGTAGTCATTAGCCACCAGAGCTGGTTTTAGGGCCTATGACCTGTGTGGCTGCACAGGGTCCCTTGCTCAGAGGGGGACCTATGCTTGGTTTAATGTTCTGCTGTCATCATCTTGAAAAGCTTAATAAGTCCTGTAAGTAGGAGATCAATTTCATTTATTTGAATAAGCTTGAATAATGGTTTGAGTAAGTTCCCATTTGAGATAAAATGCTGAAGTTGATTCTCTTAGTTTTCAAAGTACCTACTGCCACTGTTCTGTTGGATTAGAGAACTGGGCCCCCTGACATCGTGGCATCTGCAGGGATCTGTGCCTGCCCACCGCAGGAACAAGAAAATGCATCCAGGCAAGACTTGCTTCAATCTGCCTGCTCGCAGTTCTTACTTTAGGAAGCTTAGAAGGTACACTCCTCAAAAACCTAGTGATTTCCATAATCAGATGCTCATTTGAGCAGTTACCACTTCTCTTTCCTTTCATCCATTCTGAAATGCCTGGCTTCCACATCTGGAAGTCAGAGCAGCATTGAAAATGGACTTGTCCTATCAAAAATCTCCCACAGTTTTGGAGACTGTGTTTAACACTTCCAGCACCTAAAGGACTCTTGGGAAAATACTCCGAATCTGGGACGTGGCCCCCCCTGAGAGATGGGGGTGGGGGGGAGGGATTCATAATAAAGAAACAAAATGCTATTTTTCTAGAAATAATTTGTGTAGGAAACGACTGTCTTGGCTTAATGAGACAAATATTCCCTTCCAGAGTATATTCATTCATTTGCTTACCCTTTCTCATTAATTTATGACTTCACTTTTCATTCACTAAACAAAGATTCTACAGGACTTGTACCAGAAATCCTATTGTGATTCAACAATGAAAGAGAAGGGGGTTCAGAATAGTGAGACCATACACAAGTAAACAGAGTACAATGACGTGTTACAGGTGCTATGATAGCACTATTTATCAGGATAACTTAGGGCCACAAAGGGGTTACTAGAATCAGTTCCATTGCCCACCATTCATGAATATGGTATTTTTCTTCACGAACCTTAATATTATTACTATTGTTAATAGACAACAACATAAAGTAATTGACATGTGCTAAGCATTGTACAGGCATTTTCTCAGTTGTCTCAAAATATGATGAATTAGTTCATTCAGAAACCCCATTGTATAGAAGAACTAAGGCTGGGACATGAAGTAAATCGCTCAAGGCCACATGGGGAATTGATACAGCTAATCTCCTCCAAAGTGTACCTTTTCAAGGGAGGCTACCCCGCCTCTAACAACAGAGCTGCAGCACCATGTGTCATCACGGTTTGTACAGAGTATCAGAAAAATGTCATCTACTATTTCACACGATCACCTTCCTTTTCATAAAATACACTGGGACTAGCACCTCCGAAAGGGAGCGCTTTGTTCTCTCCTTACCAGTAAGATCATGCTTTTTTGCTTCAACAACTTATGAGTGCCAGTGATACAAATGGCTCCCATGAGATGAGACTAAATTCCTAAAATGTGGGCTGGATGCAGAGCAGTTTGCCATTCCTTTAGGAGGGGATTTTGTGGGCATTCAGATACCTTCAGGGAACGGGTGAATTCCACCCCCATGGAAGATTGTATCTCCATGTCTATACCTTAGTGGTCAGTTTTAGACTTTTCATGTCAGAAGTAGAGGAAGCCAGCCTTTTGAGGCTCATTTCCAGAAACGCCTTTAGGCTGGTTGGCACTAGTGGCTCCTAAAGACTGCTTGAGTTTGAGACTTTGGAGAATCTTTCTGGCCTTACACACAGCACTGCAGTAAGGAGAGGGTGGCAGTTTAGAGCCGGGATGGGGCTGAGGGCAGGGCAAAGCTGAAGAAGTGGCCGGGGTAAGGTCACGGAGAGTCACAGTGAGTGCTAGAAATAGAATTCAGGTCTAGCACTTTCCCCTCTGCGAGAGACTGGTCCTTGTAACCTGAAACAGGGTTAGCTTGGGGCGAAGCAAAGCAAAATTGACATCTTAAGGGAGATTTTTTTTTTTTTTTCCTTTCTTTTCTGCTGGAATCTAAAGACAGACTCCTTGGCTGGGTGATAAATGTTTTCACTGAGGAGAGGCCCTGTGTAGCTAAATTCAGTTCTGCCCACCCTGAGATAGTCCCTTGCTCTGACCTTGACCTGAATGTTTAACAAAGCTGTGAAATGCAAAGCAAGACTAGAAAAGACCAGCGGAGAAAGAAAAGAATCATTCATTGCAACACTGTGAAGAGCTCAGGTATCTGATTACCAGGCTCTCCATTGTTGCTTGGGCCCCAGCACATGGTTGGACTTTTTAAAAAGAGTGTTATTATTATCTGAGTAGAAAACATAAACGATCATTCCAGTGGAATCTGATAACGTTTTTTATCCAACGTGGCTGGTGACTATTAACCTCTAGCTGTTAAGTGGGAAGTGTCAGATTTGGAGAGATCAGAAACAAGGTAAGTTGTATAAATAAAACCCCTACATGTATAAGAACAGTTGTTTTGGAAACAATATGGTAACTTTCTGCTACCTGTCTTGGAATGGCTAGGTAACCAGGGAAACCGTGTAGTGGGTGTCTTTGTTCTTTAATTCATTCTTTGTCAGGCAGTGAATAGCTGTGGGTCTCTGTGCTATGGACCAAAAAGACACAAGCTCATCTGTCCTCAGTGAGCTTATGATGCCCAGGGAAGATCAAAAAGGAAAAGTACATGAACATGAGACTCAGACATATTGGAGGCTGCATGAGGGACTGATGGGGCTGGGAGCATAAGCAACTCTCTCCCTGAGCTTCTTTGCTTTGGGGGAAAAGAGTCAGCAAGGGTGAGGTTTGTGTTCAGTACTGGGGGGTTCTTGGGTGTGAGGGAGGGCTAAAGAGGTCAAGCCAGTGACTATTCTCCACTCCTGCTGTGTGGGGTGGGGATGCGTCCTACAGGGAGAGGGCTCTCCAGCTTCCAGGAAATATGGAGGGGAGCCCTGCTCTGTGGTTCTGCCTGGATCACACATCAGGAGAGGTCACAGCCTGGGACGCATTTCCTAGGTGATGGCCCCCAGGGTGTGGATCTCGGCATTGTCCATGGGACCAGGTAGCAGCAGCAGGGGCAGTGGTGAGAGGCTCCAGAAGAGACCCCTTGATGGAGATCTAGAACAGGAGAAGAGCAGGACAGCGTGCCCATGTGGGATGCTGTTTATTGACTCACCACTGGATGAGACTTGAAAGTGAGCTGAAACGGGGGTGCCTATTAATTGCGATTATTGTAGTGAGGGTGATTGCACTATATCTGCAGGCTGGTGAGGCCCAGTGAAGAATTATATATGGAAGACTCTAATTCAAGGCAATGCCAGAGAAACCAGGGTGGGCTTTGCGGGAACTAGATGACTGAAGTTCCCTTTGAATTCAGAGTTTATGATTTTATGAAACAAGAACTATGGAAAATCAGGGAAGAATTTATTCAAGGCGTGTATCAGATATCAATTTGATTATGTACCTCTCCACGGCCTCTCCCATTTTTGCAGACCCTCTCAGGCTCGCCTGACTCTGGTTCCAGAGTTATATATTTTACCACAATTAAAACAAACAACCAGAAGAATAGGTAATATTCCTCAATAATGATCAGTATACTGAAAATTGATCTAAAACCAAAATAACATTACTACTGTCACAGTACTCTTAAAAAATGTTCGTAGTCTTTCTTTATGTGGGGAATTGTGAACACAGATTTTATTTTCTTGAATGTTAACTTATTACTCTGAGGTTACAAAAAGAGTTCTTGTATTAGTAGCACAATGTCAATGTAGTTAACACACTGAACTGTACAATTAAGAATGGCTAAGATGGTAAATTTTAATGTTTTGTTTATTTTACTACAATTTAAAAAGAAAGGGGGAAAAAAAAAGGGCCTTTGCAAGCTTGGAAGTTTTTCAGCTAAGAAAAAGACACCTAAATGTACCCAAGTACTCGATTACTCTGTACATTTTAGGAAGCCAAGTGTACTTCTTTGTCCCTGCCCTTTATTACATGATGAAGTGCATTTGCAGTTTCCATATCTTTCATGGAGAGTTAGAAAGGTGCTTTGTTACCCTTCACCACTGTGATGGAGGGTGTTGGTGCTGACATGCAAGGTCCCCTCTTCTTCTTGGGTTTCCGATTTGATGGCACTTCTCAATCCTGTGCACCAGATGGTCCTCGAGACTGGTTCTCAATGGAGTGAACATGCCTCACTTAGGAGTGTGGCACCTTTTGCATGCACTCTCTTTGTTCCTCTGCTGACCAAATTAAGATGTTTTTAAAGACTGAGAAGAAGGTGGACTATAAGAAGGAATGAGCCTGGATCCCCAAGTGACTGTGTGGAACAGAGTTTTACTGCAGCCTTGCATGGGACTGCGATAGGAATAAGAATAAACTTATATTGCGTTAAGCCACTGGAATTTTACTCTTGTTAAGCAGTTAGCCTTCTCTGACTAACACAACCATAAAAGGTATCACAGACACAGGATGTATATTGATGGACCTGTAGGCTAAGGAAAGGTCAGGTAGGCAAGGGAAATGGAAATTACCTGTTTAATGATTCCCAGGTGTTAAGTGTTGCGCATTAATCATGTGGCAGATATGTTTAAATAAACACAGACAGGCACTTCCTGTTCAACAAATATCTCAAGGGAAGGGGGTTTTGCTGAGACTTGGACCAGAATGTTAACGCCTCCCTTTGGGCCTAGCACAGCAGTTGTGACAGAAATCAAAGAAAAAGATTTCCCAGGGAAAAATGAAAATGCAACTCAAGGAGAGACAGTCAGGAGCCCTCAGTACAAGAGTTCCTTTCAGAGTTCCTGCTCTCCCAAATCTTGGGGATTTAAGATGTTTTTCTACAATGAAGATTAATGCTGGGCTTCCCTGGTGGCGCAGTGGTTGAGAGTCCGCCTGCCGATGCAGGGGACAACAAAGGAAGTTAAGGTCCCCTCACTCTCAGGAGTTCTCCAAGCAGTATCTATCCAGTCCTGCCTCTGGTCCCATCCCAGCCTTTGTTCTAAGTTGTTCTCATGGACAGTTTGTTGGAGACTGGATTCCTGCCTGTTGACCCCAGCTCTGCAGCCCAGGACAAGCCGTCTGCCCTGCCCTGACTTGGAGGGAAGCCCTCACTCTTGGCCCTAGTACAGTCCATGGTATACTTTGGTCAATGGTACTCTCCACCAGATGGTGCTTCCCAGTGTAGAATGACCACTCAACCTCATACATAGTTCTTAGAGGTTAGTAGGGTACATTTGTAGGACCCTTCAATGAGTTCACACTCACTTAAAATAAATCTTTATCATGCCCTTCAAGGCTCTGCATGATCTGGGCTCTGCCCTTCTCACTCTAACATCTTGGACTGCCTTCCTCCCACTTACTCACCATAGCTACCCTGATTTTTCAGTTCCTCAACAATGCAAGCTCTTTCGCAGGGCCTTCCAACATGCTCTTTCCTGTGCCTGAAAATACTCTCCTCCCAGTTTTTGCTGTCCTAGTTCTTTTTTCCCTAGGTCTAAGCCTAGAAGCCACCTCCACAGAGAAGCCTTCTCTGACCAACCTCCTAAGAGGGTCATCTCTTGCCCCTTCCTCAAACCCTCTCAGCTCAACTCCTAACTCCAGTCATTGTGACAGCAAGAGCCTTGTCCAGGTGTCACCTGCCAGGACCTTATCTCGGCTGTTCCTGGCTTCCTTTGGTCACTGCTTGAGGGTTTCTCCAATGCTGCAGTGGGAACTTCACATGTACAGCCTGGGAATGGGAGGGAATTGATGACACATTACCCGTGGGAGCTGGTAGGCCAATGCTCCTCTCTTTAGTCCCTCGGATGGACTGTTTTGAGGTGCATGCTATATGGTTCCTCAGTGCCCCGACAGGATCACTACCATGGACCACAGCAGTGACCAACTTGAGACTATACCCTAGTTTCAGCTTTTCCTCTTTCTTACTTTTCCTTTCCCCAGTCCTCACTCCTCTTCCCTAGGGTTGCTTCCCCAAATAAACTACCTACATGCAATATTTTGCCAAACTTCCCTCGGAGAACCTAGGTGAAGAGAGTCCTCTCCCTTATTTAATATCTTAGGATCTTCATTTCTCTCATAGCACTTATCACAGCTTACATTACTTTTATTTATTTCTGTGGTTATTTTTTGCTCTATGCAACTCACCATACAATTAGTTTGTAGACTCCAGAGGGCAGGAACCTAGTCATTTTCAACTGTCTGTATCCTCAGCTCCCAGTGTGAAGTAAATATATATTAAATGAATGAACACATCTCGAAAATGTTGTATTTTATTTTAGGAATGACACTTGTATTCTAGACATTGAGAGGCAATATGACATACTGGTTAAGAGCATATGAATCTAGAGTCACACTTTCTTGGCTTAATTCCTGACTCTGCCACTTAAGTAGCTTGGTGGCCTTGAGCCTATCACCAAACCATGCTGGACATCAGTTTCCCCACTTGTAAAATGGGATTAGTAATAGTACCAAGTGCATGGAATTGTTATGATGCTTAAATAAGCACCCAGGACACTGCCTAACACATAATAACTACCCAATATACTTTATTTATTTCTTTACTCTTCCCCCTTTTATAGTCATTTAATGAAATTCAGACTTGCACAGATATAATATCCATTTTAGATCTCCATGTTTATCAATCCTTTAGCTACATTTTTCAGGTATGCCTGGGTTGAGTAATATCAACCTACTGACCCATAGCCAAGGATCAGAGAATTTAGGGCTGTGGTACATTAGACATTTCACATGTCTTTGGTTCCCCCTAAAGTGCTTTGAGAACATATATAGATTAACCAAAACTAGACAAAGACCAATACTAACATACCACATGTTAATTTCCTCCATTTCTTGTCTTTTGCGGTGTTTACTTCAGTGTGGTTGCATTTTAAAGTTATCAGCTAGAACTAACACCTAATGGTAATCATGATCACAAGCTCCTAAATGTTTTTTGGAATTAATAATCTGTTTAAGCAATGATCACATGTCATATTAAGAAATGCTGCTAGGGTGAGGGTTGGAAATAGATGGCTTTATTGATTTGAACACAAACCGAGGACTGCTTACAATCCTGCCCTGTCCCCTCCCAGCTCATCAGGAGTAAGACCCTTTTTTCCAGGTAGAAGGAACTCATGCCCCATCAATATTGGCTTTTTCTGGGTCACTCTGATAAGAGAATTTGTGCCTATCTAGGGACTGGAGAGTGTTAGGGTCTTGGTTCCAGCAAGCTGCTTTCCTATAGAGTCACTCCAGAGGAAGAGCAAAACCCACACAGCACTCTTCTGCTTGGGTCACAAGCCCCCCGTTCAAGTGACTTCAAGGAACACTTCCTGAATTCATTTAACTCTTGGGAGAAAGAAGACGTAGACAGTGGGTTCTAGTGCTGATAGTTTCAAGCCAAGACAAAGAGGCTGTGTGTTGGCCCACGGGAGGCAGAGATGCGGATGCCTGGATGTTGTCCTGGGCTGTGGAAGGCAGGCAGTGCTGCATTCTCCTGTCGTTGCTGCTTCAGCTTCCCCACTTGCGGAGGGGAGCATGCCCCCTTCTCCTGACTTCCCTCTTAACCGCTCCCTTCTGATGAATCCCTGCCCACATTGGGGCAGGCAGGTGGCCAGGCCCTGTGGGTCAGAGTTGGGTAAGGCAGGTGGCAGGGTGGCATGACTCTAGGAAATAAGGGGGTGGTGCACAGTGACAGAGTAGAGGTCTCAGGAGTCTCCCTCTAACGCAGGGTTGTAGTGTACCATCATAAGGTAAGAATACTGAGGGAGGGAGACCACTGAGTGCTGTTGAGCGTAAAAGACAGGAGCAATGGGCCCTGATTCTCCCCCTGACTAGCTCTGTGATCTCCTCTTTGACTCTGTTTCCTGGAGATTGGACAAGTGCTTTTTATTTTATTTTATTTTATTTTAATTAATTTATTTTTGGCTGCGTTGGGTCTTTGTTGCTGTGCACAGACTTTCTCTAGTTGCGGCGAGTGGGCGCTACTCTTTGTTGCACCGTGTGGGCTTCTGATTGTGGTGGCTTCTCTTGTTGTGGAGCACGGGCTCTAGGCGCGTGGGCTAGTGTGGCACGCAGGCTCAGTAGTTGTGTGTTGCGGGCTCTAGAGCGCAGGCATAGTAGTTGTGGCGCACGGGTTTAGTTGCTTCGTGGCATGTGGGATCTTCCCGGACCAGGGCTCAAACCGGTGTCCCCTGCTTTGGCAGGCGGATTCTTAACCACTGCGCCACCAGGGAAGTCCCTGGACAAGTGCTTTTTAAACTTGAGTATTTGCTGATTCTTTGTGAGCTGATTTTGAGCCCTTTGCTTTGTATGGTCTGGTTCTGCCCACATCTCACTGTCATATGTTCAGTGACCCTACAGAAGTCAGCAGGGAAGCTCATGTGTGGCTTTTGCAATAAGAATATGATTTTAGATGCTATTATTTTTGAAGCATATTAAACTAATATTTTGTCTGTTATTTTTCAGTTGTTGTTTTAGCCTAGAATAGGCTGTAGAGTTGCACTTAGCCTAGGACATGGCCTATGGATGAGCTTCATAAAAATGATAAGATCTCCTGAAATGACACATAGGTGTACATATACATTTATATGTGTGCATATATGTATACGTATACATATGTGTGTATGTGTGTGTTTGTGTAATATTGGATTTAAATAACATACCACTTTTTCAAAAGTTCCTTCATGTTTTTCTGTGTGACTTCATTACAATTTTGTTCTGTTCTGCTTATATCCATTACTTTCTTGCCTCATTGCCAACCCTGTCCATATTGCTGCTCAAAGCAGAATTTTAAGAACACCTCAAGGTGTTTCTAAATTGAAGCCAGTAAACAGCTTTAGCTGACACCTCCAGCGTGGCATGGTGATACAAGCCAACACAAACAGGGAGTGGGAAGTTTGCTGACAGCTCTGGGCACAGAAACCTCAGGACTGGTTTGGTGAGGCAGCCTCAAAATCAAGCGGTAACTTGTGGGGGAGCCGAAGAGGACTTAATCATGTTGTCTCTTGTACCAGCTCCCTGCACAAGGAAAGGAAATTCTAGAAGAGGCTGAGTCCTCTTTTAGTCAAAGCAGGAGAAGAAACATCCATGACCAACCCAACTGGGGCAGGAATGCAGGTACATGGATGCTAACTCAGCACCTCCTGTGTAAGGTCTCAGGCAGGGCTGGGTCGACATATCTTCTTTTGTGTTTGGTGTCTGGGAGCCATAACTAAAACTCCAGCATTATCCTGTGTATTAGTTAGGATACAGATTGGGTCATTCTAATGACAAGATTCCCAAACACAGTGGCTTAAATAAGAAAAGAGTATTTCTTTCTTACGTATAGGCTCAGGTATCCTGTCCAGAGTCAGCTGGTACCTTGTTCTGTTGGGGACCCTGCTCATAAAGTGCCTCGCTCCCCTAAATGTTCTTCATTTATCCTGTTTAAAAATGAAGCTGTTCCACAGCTATACGGTAAGCCTTAAAAATCTAAGAAAGTTTGTGGAAAAATAAAGGAAATAGAGACCATCAAGCATGCATTGCAGAGAGTGTTGGCAATATGGTACAGAGATTACATGGAGCCTTATCACATTGCTTATCATTTTTCCTCTGCCGCTTCCTAGCCTGTGAGCTTGGCCAAGTTCCTTAACTTCTCTGTACCTAATTTATAAAAAGCTGATAATAGTACCTACCTTGAGGTTTGTTGTAGGTTTGCATATATTAATGATTTAATACATGCAAAGTGCTTAGAACAGTGCCTAGACCATAGTTAGAGCCCAAGAGTGGATACTGTTGATGCCCTACCTTTATCCATTGATACTCACTGTTTTGTAAACTTCAGTAGTACTGCAAGAATTTGTGACTCTGCCTCCAGGCTCCCTCTGGCCTCTGAGGGTGTGTTCTGCTACATGCAGGGCAGATCCTAAGTGCTGAGAATTTAAAAGATATCAAGTCATTCTCAACCAGGAGGCTGAGCTCCCTTCAACAGCTTCCTTGTCTTTTGAGTGAGACAATTCTGAGATGTGTTCTATATCATTCCACAGAGGTCCCCAGGGTGACTGAGCCCTGGTTGCCTACACTAGAAACCTGCTCATTGGCATATTCTGTATTGCTTCCTTGCTTTCCACGGTTCATTTCCCCATCCTCCTGGTCTTCCTGGCATTACCACCCAAATTAACTACTCACATTCAGGGTCAGCCTCTGGGATATGCCAGCTAAGACACGCTCCCCTTACTATACACTTTTGTCCAACCATGATGATCTTAGGATGCACTCTGGTCCCGGCAGCCCTAGCTCTTCCCTTTTCATGCACCTCTACCTTCTGGTGTTCCTTTTCTCACTTTAACAATAACATCCGCACCAGGGTGAGACAAATGCAGATTCCATACTCCTCAAACCCACCCCCTGCACTGATGTACATACTGAGTCCCATGAAAACCAGGCCACAAAGGAAATGGAATATTTTGGCAAGTAATATTCAATGTCTTTGGGGCTTGCTCTCCTGCCTAACTTCCTGCAGGTTTCTTTTGATTTCTCTTGGGGACTGCACATATGGCATATTACTTAGATTTGTGCCTGGGTTATGACTGCATTAAATCTGAGACATGGGGGAGGACTCAGGTACACAGCTCTACATCCTGTTGTGATGGATAAGCACTCTTTCCATTTCCTCCCCAGGGCAGGGAGAGGATGGAAGTGTTTTTCATGAAGACAGGAAATATCTTCACTACTATATTGTGAGCTAGATGGAATTATCCTAAAAGAGCAGGTCCATAGGGGTGAGGAGAAATTTATGTGGGCTGGATTGTTAACGAAATGATTAAACAATAGTGCTCTCTGTGGCCACACCCTACTATTTTACACAACGGAAAAAAACAACCTGGCAAAATAAAATCAATGCTGCCTTCTTTAAAATGTGCTATCATTTCACTGTTACAGGTGTGCAAGACCCAGTGCCAAGAAACCCAAAGATAATACAGGTAGTCCTCATTTTGTAGGATTCCAATATGCGTGAATTTCAGTCACCACAGTTTAGTTAGTTTAGTTAAATAAAACCAGTCCCCTCCAGCAACATGGTTTAGATTTCAGTCACCCTGGTATATGAACCGTGAGTACTTGCATGAAGTACAAACGCTACTAGCTCATCAGTGCACATATTTAGGAAGCTCATCACTTCTGAAATATGTGCCTCAACATCACAACCATTGCCACTTCTTTCAAAGTCTGTTGGTGATTGGTCTCTGTGCGTCTCTTATTCAGTTTACACACAAACAGCAAAGTGTGCAGTTGGGTTGCCTCTTAGTCTTGCAGTGATAACCTATGTGACATTTTACACAAATGGATAATCAATGGAATGAATTGTCAACAAAAATGAAAGCGAAGAAAGAAACAAAAAGTGATAATTCAGGAAGTAAAATTCAAATTGGATGTAAATTGAGTTTAGAAAATATAGCTGAGCATGGGCATGTTGACACTGCAGCCATTCTAGAGACTCAAGGTAAGCGGCCAAATTTATTTCTGTAAATGTGGAAAATGACAAAAAGATGATGTCTCAGAGGAAATAACACCAGCACCGCCTACCACATACACACATTAAAGGGACTCTCAGGTACTTCATGGTATTAAAAGTGCCAAGGGTAAAATGGTGGAAACATCCAGATTTAGAGAAGAGACTGACAATTTACCAAGGCATAGAAAAGATACTTACTCTGTATTGTAAGTTATATGACAAGAAGGCAAGCACAGTCCTAATCACTCTAGATAACGTTTTTACAAAGAAATAAAACACTTTAATACTAAATAATATGTTAAACTACAGTGTGCTAAATAAATATTTGCTTTATTATTTTTTTCATTATACATTTATAACTGACAGAGAGTTTTTACTATTTTGACAAAAATTTCTAAAGGTCACCGGACAATTGTGATTTTTCCCAGTGATCGGTAAGATCACTTCGTACAGTTTCAGCCTGCGTGGTTAGTTTTACAGCACCGCACCACAGCACAAAGACTGCCTGTGTTTGAGGTTTTACCTTATCTATTAGGATAGTAAGAACATGTGGGCTTTGGAGCCTGGGTGCCTGGTTTCAAGTCCTGACCCCAGCACTGAACTGCTTGCTGTCTGCGGCTGACCAACTAAACCAACTTATCCGAGACTCCGTTTTCATATTTGAAAAACATAGAAACAATAATAATTACCACATAGAGTTCTTGAGGTAGCAGACGAGGAGGCCTCTGGAAATGCACCTGACATTCAGGAAGCATTCAATAAATAAGCTCTGTGAGAGTGGAGACCCTGTCTCTTTTCTCCATTGTAATATCCCATCTAGAACAATGCCTGATATAGAATAGTTGCTCAATAAATATTTGGTGTAAAATGTTGAATAGTTGTGTTTAATGTTCAACAAATGTTAGTGACCTGCTTCCCTTCCTCTTCTCTTTTCTTGCTTTCTCAGAGCTGTACACTTTCAGGGAGTTGAGATCATGTGACCAGTTTTTCTGAGAACCCAGGAGGTTCTTCAGTGTCCTTCCCTCGCAGTCAGTGCTGTCTTGTTTGTCCCAGCCCGTTTGATTTAGGTGGCAGGTCACTCAGCAAGGTTAACATTTTTCACATAAATAATGAACTCATACAAATCTATAGGAAACACATTAAGTCTTCAAAGATGGGGAAAGAAAAGAACAATTAATTTGCAAACAAACTTAACAAATATTTAGACAAATTCAGCCTCACTTCACAACCAAGGAAATATAAATCAAAACCTGAGAGATGTTCTCTTTGTGGTCACAGATTTCCAGAGTGATGGAGACAGAGACTAGTGATAGTGCGGTAAGAAGACTGTCTTCTCAACGGCTTTGCTTGTCAGAATTGGTATAATCCTTTTAGAAAGCAATTAGAACACAAGGACCATGGACCTTTAACCCAGTAATTTTACTTCTGGAGACTGATCCTGAGCATTCAATGTGGAGGAAGCTTTTGCGTGAAGGTTTTCATCACAGTGTTATTTTTAAGCGTGAAGATGGAAAACTGCCTATATGTCCAACAATAGGGACTGTTTATGTGGAAGATGGTATATACACTTTTTTTTTTTTTTTTTTTTTGCGGTATGCGGGCCTCTCACTGTTGTGGCCTCTCCCGTTGCGGAGCACAGGCTCCGGACGTGCAGGCTCAGCGGCCATGGCTCATGGGCCCAGCCGCTTCGCGGCATGTGGGATCTTCCCAGACCGGGGCACGAACCCATGTCCCCTGCATCGGCAGGCGGACTCTCAACCACTGCGCCACCAGGGAAGCCCCTATATACACTTTTTATTAGGCAGTAGTATCTGTAAAGAGTTCGTGTATAAAGAGTGTATGTCAAAATGTTTGTGATTGTGATAGAACATTGTATATAATAAATATTTTAAATTACATATAAAATGCAAACAACTGATATCTAAATGCCTTCCTGGAAGAAAATGTGAATAACTACCATTTATTGTGATTTTACCATTTTCCAGAACCTTTGCGTATTTTATTTCTAATTCTTATAACAATCCTGCTTGTTAGATATTGTTATGCCCATTTTACAGATGAGAAAATGAGGCTCAGCGGGCCAAGTAACTTTTCTGAAGCTCCAGCTACTTTTGTTTTATAGTAAAATCTGTGCCTCCTTGCCAAATCAGACTCCTTTATTTGGTTGAGGTTGTTTTTTCAAGTTATAAACTAATGAATAATTTTCTAAATTTCTGTGTTTTAAAATATTTAGAAGCATAGACTACTTTAATAATGATCATGGTTAACAAGAAAACAATGCAAACTTAATAAGTCGTTTAATCACTCTGAGCCTCAGTAGCTATTGGATAGCTCATTTTATAGGGCTGTATATCAAAATTAAAGTGAGATAGCAGATAACGTGTACAAAACACTTCCAAGTTATTAAAGGAAAGGTGTTAACTGGAAAGGTGTTATTAAAGGAAAGGTGTTAGTTTTAACTGCTCTTTTCCTAACATTTTAAATCGAAAGTTTTATTTACTTCAGTTATTTATGAGTTATCATTTTTACTTTAAATATTACAAGGGTTGAAAACCTGCAATAAAATGAGTGCTTTCTCACTTACAGATTTTAACGTCTATCTCAGTTAAGAAAAGGGGGGGGGGCGGTAGTCATTGTTTTGCAGAGTTGATATGGAAAACCTAACATACATCCAGCATTCTTTGGGAAAGGAAATAGAAGGCTCCTGTATCAGATGTTTTGGAAAGAAAGTAACTGCGGAATAGGCTGGAAGTTTATAGGAGCTTTCCCAAAGCACTTTTATTGATTCTTGTTGAGTACTCATGGAGTTGAAAATCTGTCTCTATTTTTCATATTCTGAGTCTGACACATTGCTGTCAGTGGTTATCTAGCTGTTTTTCTGAGGATTTGGTGGTGGTGTTTTTGCTGCTTTTGACTGTGTATGTGTGTGTGTGAGAAGAGCATCACCAGATCCTAAGCACTTATGGAGTGTTACCTTCAGGGCTGTTAACTCTGGACTCTCTCCAGGCTGCCAGGATCGTCCTAGATGACTCTTCCTGAAAAAAGGACAAGGTGCGGCTCATCCTCAAGGATGATTCAGATCCCCTATGAACCTCATCAGTTTATCTGGGTTTTGTCCCTGGGCGACCTGGAAGTGCCCGCAAAAATTTAGGAGATGCAACCATCTTGTTGTTTCTGCACCAAAAGAGACTCCTGAACAGCTTCTAGGAAAGCAAGTAGAAATGTTTGGCTGGGGCAGCTGCACCTTGACTTTCCTACAAAGTTCAAAGGGTTATTTGGCCAGTGACTCCCTCCCAAAGCCTGCTTTTGTGCGGCCACAGTTCTAACTGTAGGACTGCCTGCCACCCAGATCCCTTAAAGGAAGGTGCCTTCAGAGCACAGCTCAGCTTGGGGTAACTTTCTAAGAAGAATTGACCTTTTTTTTCTTTAAGAGAGAAAGAAAATTGGCATGGAGTCAGACATCAATAAATATACAATTGGTTCCATTTACATGACACACTTTGAGTCCTGCCTTTTACACTGAATAGTAGTTATCTCCCCAGCACAGGTTTCAACTGTGAAGTATGGGTGCTTCAAGCTTGCCTACTGGAAACCGTTCAGGGTCCTTTCTCTCTCAGCTGTAATAACATTCACTGTGATGTAAGTTCCACCAACATCTTTCAGCCCGGGAGGAAGTTTGGTTTGGCTGATTTAAACTTAAAATAGGGAAAGAAAAGCTTGTTTTCTTGTTCTTCTTCTAGACTAGGCTGCAGTTTTAAATTAAGTTGTTATAATCACCTGTACTTATTTATAAGTGGAAAACGCAATCTCACGCATTGACTACAATCTTTGGCAGACTCTGATAAGATCCCAGATGATCTAGGAGATGATTGTAAATTGTTTCCATGCATGCTTATTTATGTTCTTATTGGATGCTTTCTCAATGGATAGCACTCTGTCTTATATGTAGGAATATGGCCAAATGACAGGTTTAAAAACTTGTGTAGGGCTTCCCTGGTGGCGCAGTGGTTGAGAGTTCGCCTTCCGATGCAGGCGACACGGGTTCGTGCCCCGGTCCGGGAAGATCCCACATGCCCGCGGGGCGGCTGGGCCCGTGAGCCATGGCCGCTGAGCCAGTGCGTCCGGAGCCTGTGCTCCGCAACGGGAGAGGCCACAACAGTGAGAGGCCCGCGTACAGCAAAAAAAAAAAAAAAAAAAAAACTTGTGTAAAGAAGACAACTTCTGGAGAAACTAGAAAAACAATATCCAACAATAAAAAAAAATGGCTGTGTTCAAGGATGACAAAAGCTTGTGAACCTTTTCTTTCAGGATCAGATAGCCTAATTTTAGGCTTGTGAGCCATTTGGTCTCTATCACAACCACTTAACTTTGCTGTTGTGATGCTAAAAAGCACAGATAATGGTCTGTGGGTGAGGCTGTGATCCAATAAAACTTTATTTACAAAACCAGGCAGCTATTTACGGGGGACAGTTTGCCAATTTCTGAATTATGGTATAATCCATTTGATGCATGCATTTGGTATGTTGCTTTCAGCTGAAAGTAAGGGAAAACCCAACTAAAGACAGCTTAAGAATCATGTTAATTCACATAAGATTATCTCATGTAAGAAGTCTCATTATAGGGAAGTCCCGGGGCTAGTTAATTAAAGTAGTTTGATGATGTCATCCAAGGCCCAAGTTTGTTCCGTCTTTCATCTTTCTGCTCTCCCATCCTTGGCTCATTGGCTTGTCCTCAGGCTGACATGGCTTCCACAGTTCTAATGTTACATGTAGGTGCAACAACATCTGGCAGAAGAAATAAGACTTTTCCCACATGTATTTCTTTTTAAGAGCAAGATAGTCTTTCCAAGAAGACCCTACCATTCCATAGACCATGTCTTATCGACCAGAATTGGACAGAACATTTCAAGAAGGGTTTGAACAGTATTTGCCTACAGCTTCTATGACACCAAACATGGTGACATAAAACAGTGGAAAATTATTCTGTCACAGTAGTTCTGGAGGCCAGAAGTCCAAAAGCAGAATCACTGGGTCAAAATCAAGGCGTCAATAGGGCCGTGCTCCCTCTGGAGGTTCTAGGGGAAAATTCATTCCTTGCCTCTTCCACCTTCTGATGGCTGCTAGCATTCCTTGGCTTGTGGCCACGGAATGCTCAAATCTCTCTTTGTCCCATTTTTATATCACCTTCTCTGTGTGTCTGTGTGAAATCTCCCTTTGCCTCTCTCTTTCTCTCTCTCTCTTTTTTTTTTTTTTTTTTTAAATTTTTTTTTTTTTTGGCTGTGTTGGGTCTTCGTTTCTGTGCGAGGGCTTTCTCTAGTTGTGGCAAGTGCGGGCCACTCTTCATCACGGTGCACGGGCCTCTCACTATCGCGGCCTCTCTTGTTGCGGAGCACAGGCTCCAGATGTGCAGGCTCAGTAATTGTGGCTCACGGGCCTAGTCGCTCTGCGGCATGTGGGATCTTCCCAGACCAGGGCTCGAACCCGTGTCCCCTGCATTGGCAGGCAGATTCTCAACCACTGCGCCACCAGGGAAGCCCTCTCTCTCTCTTTTGTTTAAAATATGGAATGCTTCACAAATTTGCATGTCACTCTTCTGCAGGGACCATGCTAATCTCTCTTTATTGTTCCCATTTTAGTACATGTGCTGTGGAAGCAAGCAATGCCTCTCTCTTATAAGGACACTTGTGATGGCATTTAGGGCTCACCCAGATAATTCAGTGTACTTCACTTATCTTAAGATGCTTAACTTAATCACACGTGGAAAGAACCATCTTCCAAACAATGTAACATTTACAGGTCTGGGTATTAGGATCTCATAACTTTGGGGACCATTATTCAATCTGCTGCTGTCATAGAGAACTTTGATTGTCAAAGTAAAAAACTTTTGACTTTTTTTAAAGTAATAGACAGCCATTAAATCAACTACCAGCAAGAGGGAACTACCAGGATTTTTTTATATTAATTAAGATTTACTTAAGTCAAATAAGGGAGGTGTCGGCCTAAAAACATTGAAATTCAGCAGGCATGGAAAAATCCGGAATATGACTGTTAGATAGGCAAACATCAGTATCTGCTATGGCATACTTGTATGCAACTATTGTGTTTAGCAAGAGCTCACAATGACTTAAGAAAATAATTTTTATAAAGTAATAGGAAAAATTTTATCTATAGTATGGTCACAACACAGAGAGTGAAATACTCTTGTGCATAAAAAAAATGGAGACAATACACTAAAAAAGTTACTAGTGGTTTTCTGGAGGTGGTGGGAATTTAGGTTATTGCCTTTCTTTCTCTCCTTTTTTGTATTTTCCAAAATGTTTATGAAAAGTATATATGTTCCTTAAATTAAAATAATAAATCAAGAGCATTATATTGTTAGATGATAATACTATTTTTTTTACATCTTTATTGGAGTATAATTGCTTTACAATGGCGTGTTAGTTTCTCCTTTATAACAAAGTGAATCAGTTATACATATACATATGTTCCCATATCTCTTCCCTCTTGCGTCTCCCTCCCTCCCACCCTCCCTATCCCACCCTTCCAGGCAATCACAAAGCACCGAGCTGATCTCCCTGTGCTATGCGGCTGCTTCCCACAAGCTATCTGCCTTACGTTTGGTAGTGTATATATGTCCATGCCTCTCTCTCGCTTTGTCACAGCTTAACTTACCCTTCCCTCTCCCCATATCGTCAAGTCTGTTCTCTAGTAGGTCTGTGTCTTTATTCCTGTCTTACCCCTAGGTTCTTCATGTCATTTTTTCCCTTAAATTCCATATATATGTGTTAGCATACGGTATTTGTCTTTCTCTCTCTGACTTACTTCACTCTGTATAACAGACTCTGGGTCTATCCACCTCATTACAAATAGCTCAATTTCGTTTCTTTTTATGGCTGAGTAATATTCCATTGTATGTATGTGCCATATCTTCTTTATCCATTCATCCGATGATGGGCACTTAGGTTGTTTTCATCTCCGGGCTATTGTAAATAGAGCTGCAATGAACATTGTGGTACATGACTCTTTTTGAAATATGGTTTCTTCAGGGTATATGCCCAGTAGTGGGATTGCTGGATCATATGGTAGTTCTATTTGTAGTTTCTTAAGGCACCTCCATACTGTTCTCCACAGTGGCTGTATCAATTTACATTCCCACCAACAGTGCAAGAGGGTTCCCTTTTCTCCACACCCTCTCCAGCATTTATTGTTTGTAGATTTTTTGATGATGGCCATTCTGACTGGTGTGAGATGATATCTCATTGTAGTTTTGATTTGCATTTCTCTAATGATTAACGGCTCAGAATAAAAGGGAGAAAAAGTAGAAAGAAAGAAGTAGTAGAAGTAGAAAGGAAGAAAAAAAGAAGGAAAGAAAGAAAGAAAGAGAGGGAGGGAGGGATGGAGGGAGGAAGGAAGGAAGGAAGGAGGGAAGGAAGAAAAAAAGAAAGAAGATAAGGTAAAATACAGTAAGATAAAATATAATAAAGTTATTAAAATAAAAAAATAATTATTAAGAGAAAAAACAAAAAAAAAGAACAGATAGAACCCTAGGACAAATCGTGGAATCAAAGCTATACAGACAAAATCTCACACAGAAACATACACATACACACTCACAAAAAGCGGAAAAGGGGAAAAAAATCATAAATCTTGCTCTCAAAGTTCACGTCCTTAATTTGGGATTTTTCGTTGTCTACTCAGGTATTCCACAGATGCAGGGTACATCAAGTTGATTGTGGAGCTTTAATCCGCTGCTTCTGAGGCTGCTGGGAGAGATTTCCCTTTCTCTTCTTTGTTCTCACAGCTCCCAGGGGCTCAGCTTTGGATTTTGCCCCGCCTCTGCGTGTAGGTCGCTGGAGGGCGTCTGTTCTTCGCTCAGACAGGATAGGGTTAAAGGAGCCGCTGATTCGGGGGCTCTGGCTTACTCAGGCTTGGGGGAGGGAGGGGTGCGGAGTGCGGGGCGAGCCTGTGGCGGCAGATGCCGGCGTGACGTTGCACCAGCCTGAGGTGCGCCGAGCGTTCTCCCGGGGGAGTTGTCCCTGGATCCCAGGACTCTGGCAGTGGCGGGCTGCACAGGCTCCCCGGAAGGGGGGTGTGGATTATGACCTGTGCTCGCACACAGGCTTCTTGGTGGCAGCAGCAGCAGCCTTAGCGTTTCATTCCCGTCTCTGGGGTCCGCACTTTTAGTCGCAGCTCGCACCCCTTTCTGGAGCTCCTTTAAGCAGAGCTCTTAATCCCCTCTCCTCGCGCACCAGGAAACAAAGAGGGAAGAAAACGTCTCTTGCCTCTTTGGCAGGTCCAGACTTTTCCCCGGACTCCCTCCCGGCTAGCTGTGGCGCAATAACTCCCTGCAGGTTGTGTTCACGCCGCCAACGCCAGTCCTCTCCCTGCGCTCTGACCTGAAGCCCAAGCCTCAGCTCGCAGCTCCGCCCGCCCCGGCGGGTGAGCAGAGAAGCTTCTCGGGCTGGTGAGTGCCGTTCGGCACCAATCCTCTGTGCGGGAATCTCTGCGGTTTGACCTCCGCACCGCTGTTGCTGTGCTCTTCCCCGCAGCTCCGAAGCTTCCCCCTCCGCCACCCATAATCACCGCCTGCGAAGGGACTTCCTAGTGTGTGGAAACCTTTCCTCCTTCACAGATCCCTCCCACTGGTGCAGGTCCCGTCCCTATCCTTTTGTCTCTGTTTTTTCTTTTTTCTTTTGCCCTACCCAGGTACGTGTGGGGGTTTCTTGCCTTTTGGGAGGTCTGAGGTCTTCTGCCAGCATTCAGTAGGTGTTCTGTAGGAGTTGTTCCACGTGTAGATGTATTTCTGGTGTATCTGTGGGGAGGAAAGTGATCTCCGTGTCTTACTCTTCCGCCATCTTCCCGGAAGCTGAATCTAGAGTATTTTTAAAGATAATATCAGTTTATTTTGTATCATGTCACTTAATTTCTCTATCTCATTTAGTTTGCCATATCATGAAATTACACAGAATAGTCACAGATTCTACCCAATTTCTTCTGCTTTCAAAAAGACCTAGAACCCTTACCTTGTCACTAGAGTTATCTTTCTGAAACACAGGTTGTGAGATCCATCATGCTTCTCAGCAAAAACATTTAATGTCTTTCTGTTGCTTTAGAAAGTGTCTTTTCTTTTTTAAGTTTGGCACTCAGAGCTCTCAACTACCTCGTCCAAATTCTTTTTCAAAGTCCCTGACACCAGATGCCCACTACATTCAGTCATGTACTTCTTGCTCTGCCATGCGTTTTACACTCTTCCCCAAGCTGATTTCTAACTCAGGGGTTCTCACTGTGCTCCCAGATGGAGGAGCAGCCCAGCTTCCCCAAGGATCCTATTAGAAATGCAAATTCTCAGGCCCCATCCTAGACCTACTGAATCAGAAACTCTGGGGGTGAGCCTACGGACGCATATGTTAACAAACCCTCTAGGTAATTTCAATATATGCAAGTGTTTGAGAGGCTCTGGGTTAGCTCTCTTTGTCCTACTTTCTTTATTATTGCATTCTTACATCTGTAGCTATCAACATTGCTAGAATAACCACTGTATTATTCTTCCTAGAGAATTAATTTGTAAATCAATTTTATAAGCATATATTGTGCCAGCCATCGGCCTTCCAAATGAATAACATACCTATATTCCTATGATTTTCTTGCTATATCAGTCATTTTTCCTTTAGGTAAGTATTTCTTATCCTGTTTTAATGTATTTTATGCATACAAGTCAATGAACCAGGGCAAGAATGAACACCTTTTCTTAATGATCCTCTGGATCACTTATTCTAAAATCATTGAATGCCTGCTTTGAGCCAGGCATTGTCTATGATTCAAAGCTGTTCCTTCAGCCGTGGTTCATTGAATAGGCCTGGTAATACAGGACCATCCCTCCATCTCTCCCTTTTTCCTCAGCTAAACCGAAAACATACCCAGAAGAATTATGGCCAGTGTGTCTAAAGGCCCAAGAGAACCCTCCACCAAACATACTTGTAGTTTTATGACCTTGGGAAGATCATCTTTCCCCAGAGTCTTACATTCATCGTTGGTGGAAGTAGAGATGGTAAGGGTTTTTTCCTTTGTATATATGGGCTCTCATGGGCTGGAATTTATGAGCTTCCATAGAGCTCTGTGGTGAGGGAGGGCTCAGGTCCTACTTTTTTCTCCGCTGCCATCTGAAGGAAGTGTGTTTTGACCTCTGATCAACACCTAACCCCATGGCTGGCACAGAGTAAAGGACTACTAAACAACTGTTGAATAAATGGAAGAAATAATGGAAGGAACGATGGATGGACAGAAGGATAGAAGGAAGAAAGGGAGAGAGAAAGCGGGAGGAGGGAAAGAGAAGGAAGGAAGGAAGGGAAGGAGGGAGGGAGAGAGGAAGGAAGAGAGAAGGAGGCAGGGAGATGGCTAAGGGTAGATCAGACACAGCTTCTGATGTGGGGAAATGCTTATGGGAGACAGGTAGAATTGGAACTCCAATACCTAACCTGTGCCAGATACGTAGGTAGATAGATAGATAGATACATACATACATACATACATACATAGACAGATGGACAGACAGGTAGATAGATATGCTCTAACAGTAAATTAACTGTTCCATTTGGTTCCCTCCCCCTGGAGGATGTTTTCAGCAGCTCCTCCCTGGTGCAAAGCATGAGGCCTCTCTGCAAGTCTGAGAAAAGGGCTTTGTGAATTATAAAGCAGAATGCAGATGGTGATTAACTAAGGCATCACAAGCAAGGACGAGTCTCCTCAGCAGTCCCAAGAGAGACTATTTTGACTTCTTTTTGTCATTTGAATTCTCAAAATTGTCCCCAGCTTAGACCATATCAACCTCAAATTGTCTATGATTTAAATTTCCACTCTGAAAATCTAAGCAACTTGGGAATTGTAGGAACTGGACCACTTGGAGATAATTTATAATTAAACTGGCCTTTCAAATGGCCTGTCTTCCCAAAGAGCCCTCTGTCCTGTCAGTGGGCCTGCTCCCAAGGCCCATACTGCTCAGTTGGGCCAGCAACACTGAAGTCGCTGGTGGGAACATCTTACCTCTGATTCTTCTAAGAATTTTGGACACTTTATTGAAACATTTGTTTTTCCTCATATAAAATGTAGACTAAAAAGTTATTAGCTATCTTTAGGTTTGGAAAGGCTTTCAGGATTTTAATGCATGTGATTCGCTCAGCATTTACTTTGTCTACTGCTAAAATAGTTGAAACTCAAATCAAATACTAAGCAGAGCCCAAAACATCCTGGATACATAGTGATGTTCAGGGGCGTTAAACAATGACTAAGCCCTCCGCTCCTTTTTCACAGAATTCTGTGGACATGAAAGGGAGCCATTAACACCATCTTTTCCCCTCCCTTTCTTTCAGGTCAGTCCTGGTGGGCACAGCCTTAGCCTGTGTTTGTCTGTGCCTCTGAAAGGCCAGTCCAGCTGTGTTAAGCTGGACAGTAGTGTTTTGCGGGACCAAGGCAGACAAGACCATGCAGAGTTGACTGGCCTGGGAAATGATCCCTGTTACCATATGTCTGTTGGGTTCTCATGTTGATATTTTTTTCCTTGCCTCTGCCGGGCTGGAGTGATCGAAGTCTCATGTCTGTTCACACTCTGGGATTATGATACATCTCATCAGCCCTCGTTACTGCTCAGGGAGGGGCAAAATTTTTAAATGGTCAAGTTCAAAGGAGAGTGCTGCTAGCTCTGATCTCTGTTTCTCTAGCAGAATTCCACCAGCCCCATTCCTACACCTAAAATGCACACGCTCAGCCCTCCCCTGCCCCTGGCTGGGGATATCTGAATTTATACACATGCCTGCAATTGGCTCTGTGGACCGGAGGTCTTCACATTGCTTCTCAAGGATCCACTAATGGCAAATGACAAAACTGACCAGCTGGCGCAGGAGAGAGTCATATTGAACTCCTTGCATGAGAAACAAGACATTTATAAAGAAGGGCTTTTCTGGTGTTGAGGTGAACATTTTTTCATTTGGGAAATATACGGCATAATATACAGAGGTGTGCTGTTTCAAATATAATGGGCACGTGTACATGTTAAGGCAGAACACATACCCATTTCTGAGAACACTGTTCAGCTTGGAAAGCATCTGAAAAGGCAGCTTCATAGTGGGACTCTTCTCTGTTTCTCTCTGGGTCCCACAGAGTTGTTCTTTTTATTTATTTATTTTTTATTTGTTTATGCTGGGTCTTAGTTGCGGCTCGCTGGCTCCTTAGTAGCAGCAGGCAGGCTCCTTAGTTGCGGCACATGGTCTCCTTAGTTGCGGCAGGCGGGGTCCTTAGTTGCGGCTCACAGGCTCCTTAATTGTGGCATGTGAACTCTTGGTTGTGGCATGCATGTGGAATCTAGTTCCCTGACCAGAGATCCAACCTGGGCCCCCTGCATTGGGAGCACAGAGTCTTATCCACTGTACCACCAGGGAAGTCCCCACAGAGTTGTTCTTTGCGTGGCCTCCACCCCTTCTCTTTTGTTCCCCTTATGTTTTATAGCATTGCTTTTCTAATGGGGGAAAGAAAGTTCCTAGGGATGTGTATCAGCATTTCTATGTATACTTTAAAAAAAAGATGTCATATTATAACAGAATTCCATAATTTGGGAACCAATAAAAGACTACTGTTCTCATAATATAAGCAAAGAAAGTAAAGTTTGACAAGTTCTCTTTGCTGGAGGAAATCTGCAGCATGAGTCTTCAAAGGGGGCACCTGCTGGGGGGGCAGTCTCATCTTCCTAGGTGGGTCACGTCAAGATCTTCTTGGGGGTCGAGCATAACATTTTTGTTTATAAAATAGGAAAAGAAAACGTTTTTAAGGTCCAAAACAATTCTAGGCAAAGATAACAGGAAACACCTCTATCTTTCCTATAGGATCAAACTTGAGGTGACTGAGCTGAGACAGGAGTCCCCCTGCCAAGGTAGGAGCCACATATTCGGGGCCTTTGGTCCAGGATCACGATGAGAAAGGTAAGTGTTGTGTGGGAAGACAGCCATGGCTTCAACAACACAGGCTTTGCCTTCATTGCATGGACATGGTTGCCCTAGGCAAATGGAAAGAGAAAGAGGATTGAGGGCAGTGAGTCCAGCAAGGGGCCTCAGAATGGCGCCTGCAGAGCTGGCAGCCAGGAGGCTGCAGTAGCTTTCCTCAAGAAGCAGTTGTGAAGCATGTGGGGAGGAAGAGGGACAGAGGCTCCTTCCTAATCTTCACTGATGGTGCCCTGGGCAGGGGGTGGGAGCAGAGGCCCCAGCTGAGCAGAGCAGACAGCAAAGTTAATTCCTGAAACTCTTAGCGGGGAGGCAGCTCTCTGCAGGTGACTTCATGGTGTCACTTCTGCAGGGCCTTCTGAACCTACCCAGGTGTGTTAGTCCCACAGTCTTCATGCGCAATGGCTCTGGGGCACAAAAAGAGTGAGTTGGATAAGAGTGGCGACACAGGGGACAGCATCAGAATCATAGCAAGCAGATCTAATAAGTGAGTTAACGGTGAAAAGAAGAGAAAGCCCAGTGAGCACCAAATGCCACAAAAATCCCCATGTCCCACAGCTGTAGATGGGACAGGTGAGGACAACTGGGACACAGTTTTGTGGAAGAGCTGGTGGGACACTGTTTTGGTGAAAGGATAACCTCCCTGTCATGCTAGGGACGCATAGCAAGCAGCACCAGGGGAAACGAAGCTGCAGAACAAGATGGGCCTGAGAGAGGGCTCTAAGAGCTGAGCATGGCGCCAGCCAACATGCGGCAAGGAAACCGGGACTTCAGTCTTCTAACCACAAGGAACTGGATTCTTCCAACACCCTGAATGAGCTTGGAAGTGAATTCTTCCCCAGAGCCTGCAGATAAGAGCCCAGCTAGCCAATACTTTCCTGTTGGCCTGTGAGACCCTAAATGGAGAACTCAGCTAAGCCCACTCCGACTTCTAACCTGTAGAAGTAGAAATGATATGTGAGTGTGTTAAGCCACTAAGTTTTTGGTCATTTGTTGCAACAATAGAATAGTAATACAGCAGCCATGCTCATTCATGTATGGATCGTTTGTAACTGCTTTTACAATACACCTGCAGAGTTAAGTAGTAACAACGGAGACCTCATGGCCTGCAAAACCTAAAATATTTACTATCTGGCTCTTAACAGAAAAAGTTTACTAATCTGTGCTTTAATCAAAAACGTAACCTCACCTCAGATATGTTTAGTGAGAGTTTTATGCCCGACCCAAGGCTTGCAAGAAACAGGACTTACATCTAGGAACACTCAGCAAATATGCCTTTCATCAAACTGAAACAGGCCAGAAAACCGAGTAGATACGAGGCTGTCCTGCAGACCCATTCTCCATTCCAGTTTTTAAAAGGCTGGGGGGAGAGAGAGAGAGAGAAAGAGAGAGAGGGAGGGAGTTCATTCATACATTCAGAGGAAAGAACTCAGAGCGATGTGTACCATCTGCATATTGGAGATTGTCATTTTCCACGTTATGAATTTTTATAGTAGTTAAATTTTGTGTAACAAATTTGTACTAAATTAATAATTATAACCATATGATTATTAAAGAGTACATTTATTAAAGGGTACATTGTGCCCCACTGTGTGCTCCTTGGAGCAGTGGCCTGGAGGAAGAGAAGGTATGAAAGCTATTGCTTTGTGATCAGAACTTGAATTCACTCCACTGATTCTTGACTTTTCCTCCCTTCATGATGCCCCTTCTACCTTCATAGTGGGACAAGTCAGGGTGATGCAGTTCTTCATTCACCATTGTTGTTTATCTAGAAGAGTAATTATCAACCATTTTAGAGTTACAATGCCCTCTAGACACACACACACACACACACACACACACACACACACACACACACACAAGATTTGGCATGGTATGTATTTAGCTAAGTTGAATTAAAATTCATATGATTCTGAAGATTAGAAGAAAGAATTGAAGAGTTATATTGGTACCCTCAGGCTGTGATAACCAATTACCACAAACTGGGTGGCATAAAACAACATACATTTATTCTCTCACAGTTTTGGAGGCCAAAAGACTGAAATCAAGGTGTTTTCAGAGTTGGCTCCTTCTGGAGGGTCTGAGGGAGAATCCATTCCATGCCTCTCTCCTAATTTCTGATGGCTGCTAGCAATCCTCGGAGTTCCGTTGGCCTATAGCTGAATAACTCCAGTCTCTGCTTCCATTTTCACGTGGTCTTCCTCTTCCTGTGTCTGCGTCTCAAGTCTGTCTCTGCCTTTCTCTTTTAAGGATACCTGTCATTGGATTTAGGCGACCCTAAATGCAGGATGATCTCATCTTGAGATCCTTGATTATACGTACAAAGACTGGTTTGCCAAATAAGGTCACAATCCAGGTCTTGAGGCTTAAAACTTGGGTATATCTTTTTGGAGGCCCCAATTCAACTCACTACAGAAAGTATTTGCATGTTCCTGTAGGTGATAGCAAAAACTTTTTCTCAATTTCCTAACTACCAATCAAAATCAATAAATCTGTCCTATGTAGTAGGAAGAATTGTTTTGCTTTTTCTCATGGGGCTTAATGAACACTCAGCTCCTCTCATCACGATCCTGTGAATATAGATGGGACAATTCCTCAATGGCAAGGCCTGTGAGAGATGCCAAAACCTTCGCCACTTTCCTATATGGGTGTCCCCACCCTCTCTTGTCCTTTTCATCCATTTGGACAGAACCCAAGTTAGGGCAACATTAGGTGTGTCAACAATCAGGGTAGTTATCCTCAAGTGTTAAGTCTAGGATATAACCCTGTGGAGTCTTTCTGTGGGTGGGAAATTGTTTGTGCTCTCTAGCAGAGGAGTATGGGTCTCTCCGGAAACAAGTCCATGCCACTATTGTCCATTTGGCTTGGGAAAATCTGATGTTGTGATCTGGGTTCTCTCTCTGTAAAGAAGGTACGACAATGCCTTGCTACCTTACCAGGGTGTTGTGTGAATTTGCTGACACCCGTAAAGCTCCCTGAAAATGAAGAGGCTTACATAAGTCCCTGGTATTATTCACACAGCAAACGTTTTCCCCTGAGAATAAAGTAATAAATGGTACCATTGTGCAGCTGGTGGAACGTATTCAAAAGTTTCCGTTCACAACTAGTAGATCAAGTTGTGGGTGGCTGTATGGACTTTCTGTGCTCATGCCAAGCTGCAGCCAAAACAGCGGCACAATGGACTCTCCTGGAATGAAAAGCTGCACTGTAAGAGACGGCCACATCATGGCATTGCATCATATAGGACAGTCCTGTGTAGCCAGTGATTTCATATGCACCTCTTCCTTATGGCAGAAAGGAACAATAGCAGAAACAGTGGCCACGTGGATATCTAACGTGACAGCTATTGAGAAGCAACTATCTTCTTCCACTGCATTGACAAACTTCCCAAGCCTATGGATGCTCACGATTGAGGGCAGGAGGAGGGATTATAATTATAGCTCTTCTTTCTTTTTTCCTTTCTGAATTCTTGGGCCAGGAAAAGCCAGCGTCCTAAATCAGATGGTGTACAGGTTAAGGACCTATTCTCTTTAAATACAATTCATCTGGGTGGGAGTATGTGGGAACAGTCTGGACAGAATGCTACTGGCTGGCCTAGGAGATAAGAGAGGATTGCTTTTCCACCATTATAAGCCCTGGAAATACTCCAGGACATGATGCCAGGAAAATGCCTTCTTTCTTTTTTTTTTTTTAATTTAATGTAACTTAATTTAATTTGATTAATTAGTTAATTTTGGCTGCTCCGGGTCTTAGTTGCGGCATGTGGGATTTTCGTTGCAGCATGTTTAGCTGTGGCCTGCGGACTTCTTACTTGCGGCATGTGGACTCAGTTGTGCCATGTGGACTTCTTAGTTGCAGCCTGTGGACTCTTAGTTGCAGCCCACGGACTTCTTAGTTGCAGCCTGTGGACTCTTAGTTGCAGCCCACGGACTTCTTAGTTGCAGCATGCGGACTCTTTATTGCAGCATGCATGTGGGATCTAGTTCCCCAACCAGGTATCGAACCCAGGCCCCCTGCATTGGGAATGTGGAGTCTTACCCACTGGACCACCAGGGAAGTCCCGCCTTCTTTTCATTTTGGGACTTTCAGCCTCTGGATGCCACATCTGAGATGACAGATATTTTGATTAAATAAGAGGAAGATTAGCTACTGAAGATACTGCATTTAATTTTTAAAAGTAAGCATGTTCGATTAGAAATACTTGGGGATTACATTAACAAACTTTCTTGGATCAGGGTTATCCCTTTGGTGGTAAATATTCTCACGTTAAAGAGCTGAGGAGGAATCACAGATCATGGAATTTTTTAGCTGTTAGTGGTCTATCTTGATATGAAACTATTTGATAACTTTTTAAATCCCATAGACAAGCTTGCACTTTTTCCCTCTTTTTGTTCAGTGACACCAAAATTAGAAAAGAAGATCTAAGTATTTAAGCTTTGAAGTTGGTTAAAACCTTTAGATTGTAATGCAAAGGCTATGGAGAAGGATTGTGCAACCCACAGGGTACATTGGATTCCCTCTGGCCTCTCCCTCCAACATTTCTGTCACATCCTGTTTTCAGAGAACCTTTCATTCATTCATTCAGTGCCCATTTATTGAGCACCTACTATACCCTAGACAGTGTGCTAAGTGCTAGGGGTACAAAAAGATGATGGGTGCACAGCCACTGCCCTCACCTAGTGAGGAGCAAAGTGATGTGTATCATCATGGAAGCAAGGTGAGAGCTAGAATAAGTGAAGGAACATGGGGTGTTCCAGGACACGTAAATAGGTCAGTATTCTTGGGAGAGTAGAGTTTGACTGGGGGAGTTGGAGGAGGATGGCAAGAAGCAATGGGAATTTAGGCAGGTTGTGGGCAGGAGCGATGATAGAGGGTTTCATATGTGCTACAGATGAATATGATGTATCCTTTAGGTGATAGGGAGGCCGTGGAATGTGCATCCTGGCAACAAGATTAAAGATGGCTTGTAAGGGAGTAAGACCGGGGATAAGGTCAAAGCAAGAATCCCGGAAACAGGGGATAACCTGAGCCAAGGCAGAGTTGGGATGGAGAGGAAGGGATGCAGAATTAGTGGTGTGTTTGGAATAAAAGACAAGGAGACATTCCAGGAGGATCTGGCACATTGCATGTACCTCTGCATGAATAGACAGATAATATTTTTGGCATAGAGGTCATGCCAAGAGGCAGTGAACAGTTTTTTTAGTGGACTACACACAGTAAAGCATGACTGGCTTTGATAAAAGCCCATGGAGATTGTGTCTGGTGAGCTGACACCAGGAGATTCCATTCAGTCAGCTTTGTGGAAACCACAGACTAGTTTCTTACACCTAGTCCAGGCCTTTCTTGCCTTCTTCAATGTGCCTTTGTGTTCAGTCCCCTGTTTGAATACCAATTACTCTAGAATGTCTTTTGTATTCATCAGCATCATTCTACATGGGCAATAGTATTAACAACTACCATCGTTGGGAGACTACCATATGACAGAAGTGTTACATACACTTTTAAAATGTCTTAATAGCCCTGCAAAGAAACTGTTATTAACTTGAGGCCCAAGAGGTACCCTAAGGCCACACAGCTAGTGAGGCAGAATGTGATTTGCACCCTGGGCCTCCTGACAAAGCCTATGCTGTTTTCGCTATGCTTCAGGGTTAGCCACCATTATAACCCATTGTCCAGTCATGACCCTGGGCTCTGTATTTTGTCCTCAGTGACAGAGCCCAGTAAAAGTGTGTTACATACAAAATACTTTCAAAAATATACAAAAGTGGGTTTTGCCTGATTTCCATGAAGGGGTTTGGGTTTCAGGGTTCCAAAGCTTTTAAAGGACTAAAGACTGTGTACTAACAAAAAAATTTAAGGAACAAATTACTTATTCTGATAAATCATACTTTACAATACAAAATGGTCCAGGTGATTAATAAAAATTACATAACTCTTTCAGAGAGAATGGAATCAGGAGGGTTGCTTCAATTCCTTAACCATAAGGATGTGTAGAGCTTCTTTAGGAATAAACATTCTAGAACCTAAATGTGGGCAGGACCTGACAGTGATTATTGGGGATGATGGATGGGTGAGTTCAGATTTTATCCCTCATTCAGTGGTGTTGTCCCATCGCTACTCAGTAATTAGTCTACTAATCATCTACTCTGTTTGGAACACTGCTTTTGGTACTGGGAAGGTGAAAAGAAATGGAGATACAAAAAAAAGTCAAAGTCATGGTCCCTCTTGAGACTTTCAGGAGAAGTGAAAGACAGTTATCAATGCCCTCAAAGGTTAAAGCAGTAACAGGTATATCAAGGATACTACTCAGGACCACAGAGTTTAATAGCTGGGACTTAGAGACCACTTTGTCCAAACTTTACAGTTCGCAGATAATGGAATTAAACCCAAAGGTGTTTGTGACTTGCCTGAGGTCAGAAAGATAGCTGATGTGAGAGCTACCTCTGCCATGAGCTGCTTGTATTGCTGTTATTTTTATTTAATATTTAATTTAAAAATATGTAGTACATTCATTTGAGAGGGAAAAAAAGAGAATCTTCTATTTAACTCAGGAAAAAACACCAACAAACCAAAAAGATCTCAGCCTGTCATTTGAAAGGGACTGATCATGGAGAGTTGTTAGGCATATGCCTGGATCTTCATTGCAGCGTTTTTTAAATAGTAGTAACATATAGGAAGCAACTTGTATTTCTGTCATTAGAGGACTGAATATATTAGGATTAATCCACACATTGAAATATTAAACAGCCATGAACAAAATGAGGCAGATCTATGTGTAATTGATGTAGATGTATTTTAGGTGAGAAAATTGAGGTATAGATCAATGTTATATATCCCTTCAACAAGTTTTTTACAGTCTCAGCTCAATGTGAGTTAACATAAAATAATTTTTCCCAATGATAGCTATAGTAGATACTATCATTTTTGTTGTCCCAGATCTATTATATATCTTTTCCATATTTTAATACTTTCCCACAATTTAAATTCCAGTTTTCCAATGTAGAATAAACAACAACAACCCTAACTGCCATTTCGCATGCCTAAGTGTGAGGAAATATAATTTAGGTTCCATAAATAAGATATACTTACAAAAGATTTTAACTTAGAACTAACTTTTGTTTAAAAAGGAGCATCCATCTGTCCCCTCTCAGCAGAAGCAGTGTGTTGGAGCCAGAAGTTGTGGTAGCTTTCTGACTTTGGTTTTTGTTTTTATTTTTTATTGTAACAATAAAATTCCTGAGATGAGTTCCTTGGAGCTCAGCCTGGGGTCTGTTTCATCAGTCCTATCAGAGGTTGAATGAATTTTCTGTATCCCCCAAATGAACCCCTTTTTGACAAAGGGATTTATCAGAAATCCCTTTATCAGCTAGAGTTGATTCCGTTGACCTGCAACTAAGCACCATCACCAATACGAATACTTTCAACCCTACTCTGTCAAATTCTCCTCTACCATTATTTAATGATACCTCGGGCAGGTCTCATAGTTATAATTAAAAATTAAATCTAATTTACCTTAGAATTTCCATTGTGTCCTTTTAAAATCTTATATCCAGTTGTCTACCCACATCAGGCAGGCAGCCAGGCAGGGAGTGAGACGCTAGTCACTCTTTCTTTCAGATACCCTCAAATGCTACTACCAATGATTCCCTAAGTGTCTGCATCCCTCATTTGTTAGTTAGAAGGTTTGGTAGAAGCCCTGCCTGAATGAGGATGGATGAAGGGTATGGAGTTGTTGGGTAGGGCCCAGAAATAACCCTTGCAACATGAACACTGCACTCCTGATAATTCTGACCTCTTTTATTCTCTTTCCTATCTGACTGTACCATATAGACTGGAAAGAGTGAAGCTAGGATGATGGTTGGGATAGAAGATCCAGTGCTTTAACCTCTTGAAAAATCCTGAGAGAGGTGTCTAGAAATCTTCTTGAAAATACAGGGTACAATTAGTTCTCAGGTCTGGGTCTTTTTGACTAGCTGTTTGGTGTCAGGAAAAGTCTCACTCAACATCCTAATAGTTTCTGGTTAGAAGTTTTTATGGCAGATACAGCCTGCCTCCCGTCGTAGAAACTGAACACTTAAGCCACTCACTCCCCCAACTGCTTTTGCAGCTAGGATAGAGGCATACGATCTGGGCTCAGCCAGTTAGACCCACAAGCTCTAGAGTATGATGAGAGAGTTGGTGATGATAAGAAGTAGAAACAAGGAAGACATTCTGGTTATGAGTGGCAACAGCTGGGGTGATAAGAGCCAATTTCTAGAGCCAATAGAAACTTCCAGGCAGCCTGTGGCGGTCAGTGGCCTACAACTCATGCAGTGGTGCTCTCACAAGATGGGTGGGAGGTGTGATATTGGCTCTGGGCCTAGATATTGTCTCCTCCCTTGCTCTTGCCTGTTGTGTTTCTCCAGTCTTCCTTTCACTTCTGTGAGTTTCCCAATAACCTTTCTGATACAAGCATTTAACACTATACATTTTCCTCTAAGACTGCTTTAGCTGCACCCTACAAATTTTGATTTACTGCATTTTAATTTTCATTCAATTCAAGATACTTTTCAGTTTCCCTTGTAACTTTTTCTTTGACTCATGTGTTACTTCAAACATATTGTTTAATTTCCACACATTTGGGGATTCTAAAGATATTTTTCTGTAATTGATTTCTTCTCTAATTCTATCATGGTCAGAGAACATACCTTGGATGATTTCAATTTTTTAACCTTTTTCAGGTACTGCTGTTTTAGGTGAAGTGTTATATAAATGTCAATTAGATCAAATTGGTGGATAGTATTGCTTAGGTCATCTGCATCCTTACTAATTTTCTCTCTGTTTGTTCTATTGATTACTGAGAGAAAAGTGCTAAAGATCCCAACTATAACTGTGCATGTGTCTGTTACTCCTTTCAGCTTTGTCAGTTTTTGCTTCATGTATTTTAAAGCGGTCTTACAAGATGCATGCACATTTAGGATTGTGATATCTTCTTTACAAATCAACCTCGTTCTCATAATGTAATGTCCATTCATCCCTGGTAATAATTCCTTGTTCTTAGGTTTACTTTGTATGATAGGCATATGGGACCTTCCTGGACCAGGGATCGAACCTGTGTGTGTCCCCTGCATTGCCAGGTGGATTCTTAACCACTGCGCCACCAGGGAAGTCCTGCTTTTTTCTTTTAATCCAATCTGACAACCACTATTTTTTAACTAGTGTGTTTAGACCACTCACATCTAATGTTCTTATTGATATGTTTGAATTAAACTCCATTGTCTTTTTTTTTTTTTTTTTTTTTTTTGGGGTACGCGGGCCTCTCACTGTTGTGGCCTCTCCCGTTGCGGAGCACAGGCTCTGGACGCGCAGGCTCAGCAGCCATGGCTCACGGGCCCAGCCGCTCCGTGGCATGTGGGATCTTCCCAGACCGGGGCACGAACCTGTGTCCCCTGCATCGGCAGGCAGACTCTCAACCACTGCGCCACCAGGGAAGCCCTCCATTGTCTTTTATATGGCTGCTTTTGGATTTATGACTCTACTTTATCCTGACTTTGAAATTGTTTTTATCATAGGAATTTATTTTCTAGATAGATAATGGAATGAATATTTGTGTCCCCCCCCCACCGCAATTCCTATGTTGAAACTCTAACCCCCAATGTGATGGTATTTGAGGGTGGGGCCTTGGGGAGATAATTAGGTTTAGATGAGGTCATGAGGATGGGGTATCCATGATGGAATTAATGTCCTTATAAGAAGAGGAAGTGAGGCCAGAGATCTTTCTCCACTGTGTGAGGACATAGCAAGAAGACAGCAGTCTGCAAACCAGAAAGAGGGACCCCATCAGGAACTGAATCTACCAGCACCTTGATCTTGGACTTCCAAGCCTTCAGAACTGTGAGAAATAAATGCTTTTTAAGCCACTCAGTCTATGGTACTTGGTTATGGCAGCCCAAGCTGACTAGATAGATACATACATACATACATACATACATGCATGCATACATGCATGCGTACATAGTTTTTACTATTGCTTTGAAGAAGAAAATGTTACCCTTAAAACCAGAAATTTCACTTCTCAGAACCTGTGCTAGACAAAACACTGGCACATGTGCCCAAAAAGATATGTACAAGGAAATTCATCATAGCATTATTTGTAATAGTGAAAAAATTTTAAATAATCGAAATTTCCATCTTTTGAAAATAATCAAATAAACTACTATACATCCATTCTGTGGAAGATTATGCTTCCAGTAAAAAGAATGAGATCAATAAATAGGCACTGATATTAAAAAATGTGTGCAACATATCAGTATATTCTTAAGTGAGAAAAGCTGGTGGTAGCATAATATACAGAATATGGCACAATTTATGCATTAAACAAAAACTCCCACCAAACAAAATATATGCTTTCTTACATGTGAGTATATACGTGAATGTATGTGCTTTAGAAAAAGTCTAAAAGGATACATAGTGGATAAATAACAAGGATACACAATGCGGGAGCAGTGTAGGATTAGGCAAGTAGGTAAAGAGAAGTTTTGATTTGTCTGTATTTTTAAATTTTTATCAATGAGAATCTATTACTTATATAATTAAAAATTAATTCAATATTATTAAGAATGTTAGTTAGGATTATAACATGAAAAGAAGTGGGAAAAAAGGAAAGAAAGATATACCTAAGTTGGGAATTTTTTTCTCTAAGTCTTGTGTTTTATTCATTTCATTAGGGGTAGTAGATTTGGGAGGAGGAAGCAAAAATTGTCTTCTGCCTTTTGTCCTACAATGACAACAACAAAAAGCATGGTGAGTGTCCAGGGAGTGCACACTGTGTCTGGGGTGTGTCCCAGTGTGTTTAGTTATACTCATTCATGCTGAGATGTTGCTTTTTTGCCCATAAAAGGAGAAATTACAACATCAGACCTGGATCGTTCTAATTCCCAAACAACCTCACAGTGTCAACACAAGACTGCCGATCTCTTGTTCTCTCCCTCTCTCATAAACGTTCCCTGGAACCCAAGCCAATAGTCAAAACAGATGTAGGCAGGCACTATTTTGACACCACTGGAAACGCCTGTGATTAGGAGTCAGGAGAGTGTGAAAGTGATTAATATGCTCCTAAAAGAACAGGGAGTGTGCCTCCAGAAGAGATTGTTGGGTGGGTATCCCTGCTTGTGTACAGTCTCTCATACCCAAACAAGGGCACATGTTCTCACACAGGTTTATCCTAAGCAGCCTCTTGCTGAGTGTTTCCTGCAGCATTTGCATCATGGCAAGGCAGGTGGGGTGGAAGGTTCCTGGAGGAAGGGGAGAGGTTGGAGGATGGCAAAAGAAGTGCCACCGTCTCCCTTCCCATAAAATACATAATCTTCAAGCAATAAAGTGGATGTTGGTATCATTTTAAACTAAAAGAAGAGCATTCTCTGAATTTAGCAGTAAGCCATGGGATGAGGCTGTTGACAGTGCAATTACTAGTTCTTAATTTATGAGACAAAATCTTTGTTTAGTTCATTGCATGTAAATCAAGGTTGCCCTTGAGTAACTTTAATTATGTGCCCATCCCTTTACCAAGTGGTTGTCTTTTTCCTGTATATTCTCAGTTTTGAGTTGTCTGAACTCCAAAGGGCTGTACCTCAGTGAAATAATGAACCAGAAAAAAATCCCACCAATCAGCATAGGGAAGCTTGTCTGTCTCTGCCAGAGCTCTGTGGAGGGACAAAAGTTTCCCTGATAATTTGCACTCACAAGCCCCTACTTCATGAGTTTGACTATTTTTATATCTATATAGGCTTAGAAACCCTGGATGAGAAATTATGTTAAAGATTAGTCTTGGGCCTGTGGTACACCAGGGATACCTGATAGAAGTAAAAGGAAAGCCAGTCTACACAGATCCACAAGTAAAGTTCTGCTGAAGATGAACTCACAATCTAAAATTACCAACTGTTAAGGAAACAGTCCTCCAAGAGATAGAATTAGGCACAAAACAAATAGCAGGATTAAGACGTAAGAACTCTAAATAACTTAATAATTTGATGAATAACTTGATTAACATGAATAATTTTGTGATTAAGGACATAAAGAGAAAAAATCCTAACCACAAGAAAAGACACTTAAAAAAAGAAAGAGTGAACAAGATGGAAAAGATAAAATTAGATCCCTACTTCACCCTATACATTGTTCACCCTACTACACCCTGTACATTGTTCATCCCTATGTACAAAATAAATTCCAGCTATATTAGGATTTAAATTTGAAAAAGGCAAACTTTAAAACTTTTAGAAGAAAACATAGGAGAATGGTATTATTATATTAAAATGGGAAAATTTCTTATATGAGACACAAAAATCATAAACCATAGGAAAAGATGGATACACTTGAACTTTATGAAAATGAAAAACTGTGGGAAAAAAAGATACTATTAATAAAGAAAAAAGAAAAAAGTAGTCTGAGGAAGATATTTGCACCCTATATAAAAAGAAATTCTCCAATTTAATAAGAAAAAGATAGCCAATCTAATTGAAAAGGATATTAACAGTTCACAGAAGAGGCAATATAAATGGTCAGTAAACATGAAAAGGTGCTTCAGTTTACAAGTACTCAGGGAGTTACAAACAATAAGAAAAGGTGACAGGATGTGAGGAAACAGGAACACTTATGCATGCAGGCCAGGCATATTTTGGAACCACCATTGTGGAGAGAAATTCGGCAGCATCTAATGAAGCTGAAGAGGTACACACCATCTCTCCCACCTGTCCACAAGGAGACAGGTGGTGAAAACCAGTTGACTCAATCTGAGAAATTGAAAGAAGATGTGTACGTTGATGTGCGTGGAGAGGATTGTTTTTCTGAATAACTTTTAAAATACCTGCTACACCTGCCAACAAGAAGAGAAAAGCAACTAATTAAAATTATGCATTTCAGAATAAGTGGGTGTGAGAAGAACTTTGAAAATGAAGACATTGCTTTGGGTTTAACAAATAAAGACAACAAAATTTACAGGCACGAAGAGAGGAGGCAAGTAAGTTTATGAAGTCAATATGGAAAGACAAAATAAACCAGCTCCAAAAATGTCTTACTCATGAATCAAATTTGTTCAAAGGCGCAATATTGAAGTCAGATTCTGCAGTGCAGGCTAATCGTGTGGTTCTTAAGATTTTAGCTATGAGATGAAACTCAAATGCTTACATAGAGTTGCAGCTATTACATTTCCTGATTTTTCTTAAAGTTCTGTTTCGGTTGTGTGCTTGTGTTTTTAAATACAAATATATTTGTATCTTAAGCATCTTATTTTTCTTGAATAGGCCCTTGAGCAGAGGTTTGTTCAACACTGCCCTAAGTGTAACTGTGTTGTAATGAGGAACAAAGGCTACAAGGGAGGGGATTCATCCAACCCAGCAATGTTGAAGGCAGTCAGAGTATTTTCAGGAGCAGTGGCCTTTTTTTTTTAACATCTTTATTGGAGTATAATTGCTTTACAATGGTGTGTTAGTTTCTGCTTTATAACAAAGTACAGTGGCGTTTTCGTTAAGTCTCAAAAGGGTCTCCCCAGCATCCAGCCACCATGATACTGCAGGCTGCCATGGATTTGCCTATTTTTAAGCCCTATCATTATAGGCACATAGAAAATAAAAACTCACCTTAGTGATTTTGAGGAATGAACAAAGGAAAACTATTTCTCTACTGCCCTAAACCTGTACACATGTGTACCTTTGAATGAAGGTATGTCTGGTCTGTGTGGCTGACTGGAGATCCTTCACCAGCTTTCACTCTGGGAACACATGACCCCAGGGTAAGGGGCCTTCTCTACCCCACAGAGCCAAGACCTAAACTGAGGCCTTATTTGATCAGGTAAGAAGGTTAAAAGGATTAAATAAGGAACTCATGAGTACGGTGGGAGAGTTTGCCCAGGGTTTATGATTAATTCCTCTACTTGCAATGTTTCTTAAGCAGTTTGTGGGTGGAGTGGGGAGTGGACTCTCTTCTTCCTCAGCTTGATGCCTGATGAAAATGATTGCCCTATTCTAGTCTAAATTAAATGGGGTTGAGGTCTTAGAGTGACAGCGAGGTGACAGCTGCCCTTTCAGACCCTGTTCTTCAGCATTTCCCTGGTTTTCAGAGAGGACAAGGAGGAGATAATTAGAAAAAGGGAGGCTTATTATTGTAATAATGTCAGGCCTAGGGAGAGGTAGAAGATGTTCACGGGCCCTTGAAAAGAGCTTTTCAAGTCAAGCTCTTCAGGCTGGTGGGAAACAGAGGCACACTTTCAGGAGCCCTAGCACTATAAAAGATACCTCTGATGCCCACTTCAGCAGGAATGTCTGCTTTGGACCCTGGATGTGCCCACGTGGGTCTCAGCACACAAAGGCCTCAGGTAGGCATTCTAAGGAGGGGGGCAATGTACCCTCTTAAGTCTTTACCATCTAATAATACTTTACAGATGCTTCGTAGCCTTGTCAACTCCCACTGCCTGAAAATGCCTCGCCGTTGGTAATGCCTCACGTTCTGAGCCCTGTGAGCACACTCGTGGTGGATATGGCCTTCTCTCACCAGTATCTCTAGGATTTGTCTCAAGGTCACAGTATCAGAGCATGTTAGAGCTGGAAGGAAACTTAGCATTCTTTGGTCTAAAGAAAACTTTTTAAATGAGGAAACAAGGCCCAGAGAGGTGAAGTGACTTGCTAAGCTAGTCACTGGAAGTGTCAGCTTCAGAAATAGCTGTGTAGACTCAGTCTTATACTGGGTCCCCAGTGTCCAGGGATGAAAGGTATCCTGAGTCTTGGAGAAATCCTTGTCCTCCCTCTCAGGTTCTCATCACCTCCACTGTCCCCACCACCTTGCAATGCCCCAAGCCATTTCCAACCTATTAAAGAATACCACTGACTTTAAATCCTGCACAACAAGAGACCTAGCAGATCCCTAGGCCATGAAAAAGTCCTGTGCAGGAACAAAACCAAGTACCCGTAGACCTGGCACTCTAGGTAGCAAAGTTACATCTCTGTGCAGTTTACTTACAAAAATACCTTTTGTGACTGAAACATAGAGATAGGTTATTCCTTATGTTTAAAAGCCAGTTTTTCCCTCTTACCTGGTACCTCCCAGGCATAGTTAAGGCACTTCAGCTCATGAACTTCTGCAGCCAGAGTAGACCTCTAGGTATATTGCAGGAAAATACACTCAGACTTCACAAACACTTCCACTGGGGAGGCTGGGATCCAGGAACTCTTAGAAAGGCAGCTTAGCATTGGGTTGGAATGGAGTTTCTTGCTGAAAATTCTGATTCTCATCATGTTTTTCTCAGTGTTTATAAAATGTGCAGATTTTATGTGTTTTCAGCTTAAAAAAATGCATTAATGGCCTTTAGGGGTCTTGGGCAGTGTTGTTTATGTTCTTTTAAAAGGCAGATCTCTCGAAGATAGGGTTTGTAATTAGAGCCAGAGACCAGGCTGGAGCAGGTCTCCCGTTGCTCCTCCTGAGATCGCCCACCCCTCTCTCCCTCTGCTGTCCCAAAGAGGAAGGATAGGAAGTGTGAGATTATTTATCTATTTGCCAATCTATGGCAGGTGGGAATGAAATCATTGATAAATACTGTTAGACAGTCATCATAGGTAAAAAACAAATACTCCTGTACACAACAATTAAGATATTGTGGCTCACTAATAGACTGTTTCCCAATTGAGAAGAGTAATATAATTTTTACAGAGAATTGAATTAGAAATATTTTTTACAGACTGCACTTACCAGGCCACATTATTTCCCACGGCTTCCCAATGCCAGCCCTGGGGTTCTCTTGTGCAGGCCTCTTCACTGTCTGCCACTGTGATGCACTAGTTCCTATCTCTGCCTTCCCTTAGGCTAACTTCTCCCTCCTACCTGGAATGAGCACCCCCATCCTCTCTCTACCCCTCTGGTGAAGCCAAGCCCTGCCTTAGCTCCAGTCCACTTCCCTGGGGTCATTTCCCCTGTTGGACGGGCTCTTAGCTAAATCTGTCCACATTTACAGTCTCAACCCCTCAGTACAGTAGACAGCTACTACCTGCTCTCCCATCTCTCTTTCCATCTTCTCCTGACGATGTCACCTCTTCCTTCTTTGGGGAACTGCGTATCACGCATTCTGTGGGGTTTCCCTGATGTACATCCCAAGGATCTTCATTTCTAACTCTCTCCTCTTTTTTAGTGGCCTCCCCAATAGAATGAAAATTGCTCTAGAAGGGGGGACTGTGTCTACAGGGGTCACCGCTGTGCCCTCCATGCCCACCTTGCTGCCTGGCACATAGTAGGAGCCCAGGGGGGATGCTTACAGTAGAAAATAAATAACCAGGGGTTAGAGCTTCCTGACTAGCAAAAGAAGGAAAATTCACTATTCAGGTATTTAAGACAAAACTTCACTTTTGCACAGGCAGGTCAGTGCTGTTCTTATCCACCTATGTGGACATTTCTTCTCCTCTCTACTTCAGTTTGACCGTGATTATGAGGCCTTTAGAACTGAACCCCTTTGTAGACCAGACGGTCTAGGAGGAAGCCAGAAGTTGCGGTAGAGACACCTGGGCAGAGCCTCTGTGGGAAACAAGGGGAAGTGCCAGGAAGTGAGGGCTGCAAACAAGGGGGAGGGTCAGGGAGGAAGAAATGGGGTGGGGGAGGGATGGGGGGGGTCAATCTTGCAATGCTCTACAAGCAGTCTTGAGACGTTTAGAAGTGTCCAAACAGAATCTTCAAGCCACAGAGAAAACACTCTTCAGCCTCCCTATCAGTTAGCTACTTTTTGTTTACATTTTTTGCATAATTAGGCATTTCCAGTTTAGAGGAAGTAATGCAGAGGCCTTCTCTTCTCCCCATTGTTTCCCTGGGGGTTTGTTTGGAAGAGCTATGAATAGCAGGACAGGTCTTCTCTCTCCTGACCCTCCCTTACTTCATTTCCATGCTAGAGTGGCCAATGGGATCTTTATCTGAAAACTTCCATACTTTCTGGGATGGAGTCTCAATTTTCCATAAAGCTTTTCTAATGAAAATCCAAGCCAAAGAAAGAATGGTCAGAAAAATCTCAGATCACCTGCCTTTTCAGGGATTATTTCAGCTGGCTCAGAACTGACCCTGAGCTAAAATGTGAGTCACCTCAGTGTTCCCCAAACTCCTTATAGGGGCCCATTTCTCCTCCCTCCACTTCCACTCATCTTTCTTCAGGTCCCTGGAACCTTCATGATGGCTCTAATTTTCCTCTTAAGTGATGGAAAAAAAGTAATGTGTCACTTGTTAGGGGTACTTGCAATTTAGAAAGGGACAAATCTTTAAGCCCAGGGAATGAGTCTCAAGGTGTGGGATTTAGGTGCCAAGAGGGATTTTTCTGCGGTAAGAGCCTTTTCCAGAGTTTCTGAAATCATGCCATGTATGTATCTGCCAGTCAGCCTATTCCTGAGACCAGCTCTCCTTATGGAATGTCCCTATGTGTGATTTTTATTATTTCTGGGTTAGATGGCTTCTCAAGCATCCTTCCCAACCCTAAATCCAGCAGTCTGGGGCAGGGCAGTCTTATTTCCCCAAGAAAATACTGTAGCCCCTGGAAGTTTTGGGCCTTTTTGAGAATTTTTACTAAACAAGAGTTTTTCAGAGCAGAGACCATGTCTTGTTTATATTCAAGTTCCCAGTACTTAGTACAGTCCCTGGCTCATGTTAGGTGCTCAGTAAATGTTTAGTAAGTTGAGTTGAAGTGACTCTAACCATACCAGTATCTACTGGAAAAAATGTACAACCTAAAAGTTGAGAATTAAAAATATTTTATTTGGCTGACAAAACTGAGGACTTAAGCACAGGACACAGCCTCTCCGATAGCCCTGAGACATGGCTCCGAAGAGGTAAGGGAGAGGGCAGGATACATAGGAGGTTTTGCAACAAAGACCAGGTAGTCAGAACTTCAAAGGATACTGTTAATTAAAGAAAACCAGATATCTCAAGGAATTTAGTGCTTGTCTTTGTATGGGAAGATGCAAGAGCCTGGGCTTACGGAAATTATTCCTTTGATATGCACCTCAGCTATCCCGGGCCAGTATCCTGTGCTTTCCCATCCCAAGTCTCCTCAGGGTGCATCACGGCTGGTGGCTGCAGGACTGAGGGCTTGGCAGCCAGCAGCCCATTCGTTTTCATCCTGAGTTCCCTCAGGGCTCACCGTCCAGGGTAGATGTAGTGGCTTGAAGGCTGCAACATCCTTTGTTTACGGATATGGCAGGCAACATTTTTTTTCCATTGATACCAGTATGACTATCCCTTGTTCACTTCAGAGCAGATGCTGTATTTGCCGGGAATCTGCATGAGCAAAACAGACTGGTGTTGGTTCATTATCAGTTTGTTTGCTCTTGAGTACAAGCAGCAGAATACCTACCTAAAAGTTACTTAAGTAGAGAGGTTTATTTTCTCTCCACACAAGAAGTCCAGAGGTAGGGTCTGTTCTGAGGCCTGATGAGGACATGGGGGAGTCAGGTCTTTCCCTTATTCCACTGCTCATTCCTCAGTGGGTCAGCGTCGTCTCCTCTCCTAGTCCCAGCATGGCTGCCACAGCTCCAAGAGCTACCTCCTCAGCAGTTGCATGCAAGGCAGAAGGCAAGGATCAGGGTAGTCTCTCTGACTTTCTCTCTATCCTTCATCAAGAGGAAATCTTCTCCAGAAGCCTCAGGATACTTCCCCTTACATCTCATCGGCCCAAAGTGGATCACATAGTCCCTCTTACACTAATCATGGTGCAGAGGAGTGGAATCACTCTCAAAGGCTTCCACAATCTGAGGCGTCTCTTACCCAGGGGAGCAGTTTCTCTTCCCTAGCTACATTGACCACAACACCTGAGCAGAGTGGACAAAGGGGGAATGCTTTGGTAAACAACCAAGAGTGTCAGCCCAGACTCAATCTCCATCATGACAACAGTCTGCTCAGGCTTTCGACCTACAGATATAAGTCTAAGTTGTCTACTTCCCAGGGCACATAACGAGTTAATAGAGAAAGAGGAGACTTTAAGAGACCCAGGACTGTATTATTATTTTAAATTCGTGCCTTTTCAGAATTTACAGGGAGAGTTAAACTACCCTGCCACAGAGTGATTTTATTTTATGGGAAATTGTCTTAAATGTTTTCACGAGGTTAAAAATCCCACCCAGATATACTTCTCCTCGTAAAGGAGAAATAACACAAACTTTACTCTGAGCTGTACTTAATCCATATACATGGGAGTACGTGACATTTTGACTGATATCAGATCTTTAATATTTGAGCCTATAGTTTTTATAGTACAATTTTGTTATTCCAATCTAAATTCTGTAGGAGGATGTGGATGAAGGAACTCAAACTGATGCCAAATGTAAATTTCTCCAGTATGCTCTAAAATAGCAAAACATCCTGTTTTAAAGATAAATAGGCTATTTGAAAACAGTATTTTGTTGGAGTATAGATGAAACAACATTGGCCATGAGTTGATTGATTTTGGTGGGTACATGGGGGTAACAGTATATGGAGATTCAGTATATTCGTCTATCTTTCATATAAAAAGCAAAAATATAAATAAAAAGGATTTTTAAAAATTAGTAGATTGCAAGAGGGAAGAGATAATGGGAACATATGTATGTGTATAACTGATTCACTTTGTTATACAGCAGAAACTAATACTCCATTGTAAAGCAATTATACCCCAACAAAGATGTTAAAAAAAATTAGTGATAGTAATAAAAATGTTAAATGATTTATGCAGATTTTCCATACTGGTATACAAACTCTTCAATATATAAAATGAAAGATTTAGAGCTTGAAAGAAGCACTGGAAAGTAAAAACAAATTCTCCAGATTTTCTTATAATTTCCATTTATTTTGTAGCTTTAGGAGCATAAATATTAGATAACTAGGAACTGCAGTAATTCAGAAATCTACAAATTGATTGAAATGTGATCATTTGGAGCAGTGGGTTATGCAGAGAAATACCATAAGGCAGAAGAACGGCAAAAATATTTACTACCCTTTCACATAGCTCGCGTTGGAGGAAGCGCAGGGATCCAACTCCCAAGGTCTGGTTTGAATTTCACCTGTGAGGTCATTAAAGAAAACACACTTCCTGCTAGTTCTGTGTGTTGCTAAAGGAATAAAGAAAAAGAACATCATTCTATGCAAGCATGTAACAAAAGAAGCTGACCTAAACCCAGGGACCAGGCAGGCTTTCCCTGGGAAGTCGTAACTGAGGTAAGATCTAAAGGAAGTAGAGGAGTTAAGCAGGTGATGGGTGACTTGGAGGAGGAGGGCACTGCAGTCAGAGGGAATACCCATCCTGCGGTGGGAGGGGCCAGAGTGCTTCTCCAGGAACTACCTAAGGCCTGGGTGGCTTGCAGGGCCTGGATTGAGGAGAGAGAAGAGGGGAGATGAAGCTGCAGAGGAGAGCAGGGATCAGACCACATGAGACTTGGAGGCCACATTGAGAGAAGCAGAGGACCAGGAGTGATGGGAGAAGGGACTCCTCTGAGGATGGGTTCAACAGGCCTAGGCCAAGAAGACAGAAAGCCAGTATCTTAGTCTGTTCAGGCCACCAGAACAAAATAACCTTAGACTGGTGGCTTAAACAGTAGAAATTTATCTCCTCATAGCTCTGGAGGTTGGGAAGTCCAAGATCAAGGTGCCAGCCAATTTGGTTTATGGTGAGAGCCTCTTCCTGGCTTGCAGATGGCCTCCTTCTTGCTGAAGAAGGAGAGAAATAGAAATAGAGAGGAAGTGAAAGAGAATGAGTGAGTGAGCTCTCTGTTGTCTCTTCATATAAAGACACTAATCCTATCAGATTAGGACTCCCACCCTAATGATCTCATTAACTTTCATTATTTCCTTAAATGCCCTATCTCCAAATATAGTCACATTTTGGGGTTAGGGCTTCAACATATGAATTTTGAGAGGACACAATTCAGTCCCTAACAGCCAGTAAGTGAATCTCTATGATGGTACCTGGCCAGTGGCTTCTCAAAGTAGTTGTAGTCCTGAAACCCGATTTTGAATCATTTCCTGTGTGCTGGGCATGAATCCCCCTCTGGCACAGCCCAGCCGTGATAAGACTCTGAGATCACCTTGCGTGAAGATCACCTTGAGTGAAGCTAGAGTGCGTGGGAGTGTGGGTGGTGAGGTAGGTGGGGTGATGAGGAGCCAGGGGCAGGAGCTGGAGCAAAGTTAAGGGATAATCAGAATTTCTTCCCCGATGGGTCTCAGATGTAACTGGGAGGTGCCTGAATGCCAGCAGTCAATGCAGAATGGGGGCCTGAGTTAGTGAATTTGGTTGTTGATAAAAGGGGTGACACAAGAAGGCTGGAGCACCAGAGGACAGTTGGATGACAACGGTTTGTTTTCTCTGATTCTGTGACTAGTTTCTTTGGCTATTTGCTGGAAAATACAGTGTGTAGGAGTTATTTCCTCTCAGCTGTGGAATGCATTTATTATTTCTTCTCTTTGATGCGGAAGACAGCATCTGTTTGGCCTTCCACAGGATAGGAATTCCTGGTGTAAAAAAGTGATGTGAATGCTGTAGAGCAATTATTCTGAACCAAGGGAGGAGGCTAATAGCCTTCTGGGAGTGACCTTTCTCAGTTACAGGACTAACAGCTGGCCCGGTGTGCATATTGTAAAATGTCTCCAGAGAGAGCTGATGATTGATGCCCCTAGAGGAAAAACGCATGCCGAGTCAGAGAATGTTGGCAATGGATGGAACCTTGGGACCACCTAGGGCAGCCTCCTTCCCTGGCAGCTGAGGACAGTAAACCAGGGAGAGATTTGTGTTTGAGTCAAGGTCATAGGCAGTCAGTGGCAGAGCAGGGACAAGAGCCTGGGCCTTCTGGGTCCCAGTCTCTACTCTTTCTACCAAACTTTTTCTACTTGTATCAGGTAATTGCACAGGGTCTAGGAAAGCCCCCCCCACAGAACTCCTTTTTCCAACCTCGTTTTTCCTCTTGTCCAGAGGTTTTCCTTTCCTCTCCTAAATACCACAATGAAAAAACCCAAAAGTTGAATAACCTTGTGAAACCCAGAAAGAGAGAAACTACAAATGGAAGAAAGATCAGGGTCAATTGAGGGTACTATAAACTAACTTGGGCTCCAAATAAAATAGGCACAATTTTAATGTTTCCCTTGGCTTGTTTCTCTCACCTCTTTCAGTGTTATTATATTTTGCTTGGTTAATTGCATTTTTTGTAAGACAGTCTAAATCTTTTATGAAACAAGTTTGAATAAGCAAATACGAGAAAGAAAAATACATTTGTGGACAAAGAGCAAGAAGAAATATAGAAGGACAGAGAGGCAACTCCCTCTCTGCATGGCAGCTGGGTGTAGTCATCATACACATCACCCTTGGGGACAAAGATAGATGACAAAGCCCTAGTTTACTTTTGGTTTCCCATTTTCTTGCTATTTATATGGCACACAGAATCACTTATCAAATTCCACATTTCCCAGGTCAGTCTAGTTAAATCAATCATTAAGACGACACTTCACTGTACACATATAATGGTGTGTGTGTGTGTGTGTGTATACTCTATATACTCTTACAAATATGAAACTAGTTCAAGAGTTCAGGACAAATAGGCAAATGGAATGGAATGGAGATCTAAGAGAGAGAGAGAAAGACCACAGAAAGTATATCAGGGAACTTGATCTATGACAATGGTCATATCATATTAATCAATAGGGAGAAAAACTGTTTAGTGACAGTGTTAGGAAATTGGGGTCACTATATTAAAAAAGCGAAACAGGATCCATTCTTTATACCAATACAAAATAAGACTCCAGCTGGATGAAAGACCTAAATGTGAAGATAAAACCCTACAGCTAGTAGAATAAAATGTAAAATAATTTTTTTGTATGGCTCAGAATGGGGAAGCACATTCTAAAAAGACCCAAAACCCTCTACCATGATAGACAGAGATGGATGGCAGATTGGGGGAAGGATTTCCACCACGAATCAAATATTTATAATGACTTAACTGGTAAAGGGTTCATACAGGATTCCTACAAATCAATGAGAAAAAAGACAAAATATTCAATGCAAAAATGGGCAAGGTATAAAAAGGCAAGTTACGTAAGAGGAGATCTAAATGGCTAACATATATATGAAGACATGATAAAATGAATAGTAATCAAAGAAATGACATATGGGTTTAATCCCATCAAATTCATAAAATTAGAAACTTGATAATGTCAAGTGTGTGTGTGGCGGGGGGAGTAGATGGTGAAACAAACTTGTATGTGCTCCTGGTAGAACTGTAACTGGGTATAGACATTCTGGAGAGCAATGTGGTAGTATTTAGTCCACTAATGTGCATGGATCTTACTTTGTGCAGTAATACCACTCCTGAGAGGTTCCTGCACAGACCCTTAAGAGTACAGGTACACATGTGTATCATTGCTTTTTCTTTTTTTGGCAGTGGAAAGTTGAAGGGCAAATTAGGAGTCCGTAACTAGGGAAACTGATGGGGAAAAAGTGGAATATGATGTAGTCAGAAGCAATAAACTAGATACACACACAAATAAATCTTAAAATCATAATGATGCATGAGAAAAATGAGGAAAAGGACAAAGTTTTTCTTTGCACACTATAATTTATGTAAAGTGAAAAAACATACATGTAAAAAATACCAGACAATTTACAAAGAAACATACAGTTTCAAAGGTAAGTGTCAAACAAATTCAGGGCATAGCCTAAAATGGGGAAGAGGATGGTGGTAGTTGTTAAAGACTACTTGGAATATGTTTAAAAATGAAACAAGATTGAGGCATGGTGTGAGTGATGATGTTAATGTCATGAAATGAGGCTGATGATTCAGTCAACTCTCAATATCTGAGGTCAAACATAAACATGTAAAATGAAATAATATAAAATAAAATAAAGTAACATAAAATAAGTAAAAACAAAGCCATTGAAAGATCTTAAATGTTCCCTTTAATTCTAAGGACTGCAGAAAAAGTAAATATTTGATGACAGGTTCATTTGGTGCCCCCCCCCTCGCTTTTTCTCTCTGGTTGTTTGCTTCCTTATTAGTAATAATTTGAAAAAAACTAATTTGGGAGACAGCGATTCCTAGCTATCTTCCAGTATTACTTACTCCTTCTTCTATAGTAAAAATATCCTGTATTATAGCTGGACATGTGGCTGTCTGGAATAAAGATGTCATTCGAAGACCCCCTTGCAGTTAGATGTAGCCATGGGACTAAGTTCTAGTCAGTGAGGTGTGAGGAGAAAACAGTATTTCTCCAGCCATGCACAAGGATGTTTTCAATCTTCACATCCTACTCCCTAACACCTAGCATTATCCAGCTGTCTGACTTTTACAAGTTCTGGGATGTATAAATCCAGGCACAGACTAGCTCCTTAACTTTAATCAACAGTGAACGTTTGTTAACATCATAAATAGCACAAGTACACTTGACAACACCAAAAATACCATAAGTATGTTGAAACCAAAATTCACAGACTGATAAGAATGCATCCTTGGGGTGGATTACCCCTGCAGAGACAGAGCAGGAGGAAAAAAGAGCCAAGACAGACTTGTCCTAAGTGGCCATTGCTCTGGACTGGGTCCAAAGGCCCTGAAGTTGTAATTCCAGTTTGGGCACTAATTTCCACTGGACCCCAAGCAGGTCAGTTCACTGCAGTCAGCAAAATGGAGAGACTAATAAGGGCCTCTCCTCAGGGCAATGAGAAGTAAAGTTTGTGAAGTACTTTGAAAAGAACGCTTGTTGTTACGATTTGCAAAGAGGGAAGCACTAAGAAGCAGAGGTCTTCGGCTTAGCAGGGACAGAAAAGGTCAGCATATCCCAGCCCATGCACTGATCTAATTAATCACTGGGCAACCCTCCCACCAGCCAAATTCAGATGTCTGTCTTTCCATATAATGTCTAGAAAGTACAGATGAATATGAAAGAGTCTAAGTTTCTACTGAGAGGATAAAATGCTGTACCCCTGTGAGTCTGTGTATATGCATGTGTGCATGTGCATGTATGAGCATTGTTACAGAGCTATAATACATGTCAGTATGCATCTCTCACCTTAAGAAATTCTTCTCGAATTAATTCTTCTTCAGGTGAAACTCGTATCTCCCTTTCACCTTTGCATTTGGAGAAACTCGCCATAGCTATTCTCTAGAGAGAAACAATTTAAGGCATGAGTTATCTGTTCATATTCTATGTCTTACCAATAGAATGACTTGTCTTTTTTTCCAGGGATAAAACTGAACCCAAAGACATTCTGGCTTTATTTAAAGCATTCACAAAAGGGAGACATTAATTATGGTTACTGTAGGTCTGCACTATTAAGCAAAGTTCATATACCTGTGGGTCTAGTCCTGTGAGCTTCCAGAGGGAGCTGATCAAACATAAAAATACTAATCACACAAAAACTAATAAATGAATTCAGCAAGGTAGCAGAATACAAGAGTAGCATACAGAAATATGTTGCATTTCTTTACACTAACAATGGAATATCAGAAAGAGAAAGTTAAAAAAATCCCTTTTAAAATCACATTAAAAACAATAAAAAATAAAATACCTAAGAATACACCTGACCAAGGAGGTGAAAGACTTATATGTTGAGAATGATAAAACATCGATAAAGGAAATTAAAGATGATTCAAAGAAATGGAAAGGTATCTCATGCTCTTGGATTGGAAGGATTAATATAGTTAATATGGCCATACTACCCAAAGCAATCTACAGATTTAATGTGATCTCTATCAAATTACCCATGAAATTTTCCACAGAACTAAAATAAATAGTCCTAAAACGTATATGGAACCATAAAAGACCCAGAATTGCAAAAGCAATCCTGAGGAAAAAGAACAAAGCTGGAGGCATAACCGTCCCAGACTTCAGACAATACTACAAAGCTACAACAATCAAAACAGCATGGTATTGGCACAAAAACAGACATATAGATAAGTGGAACAGAATAGAGAGCCCAGAAATAAACCCACACACCTACAGTCAATTAATCTTCAACAAAGGAGGTGAGAATATACAACACAGTGGAGAAAAGACAGTCTCTTCAGTAAGTGGTGCTGGGAAAACTGGACAGCTACATGTAAAAGAATGAAATTAGAACATTCTCTCACACCATATAAAACATAAACTCAAAATGGATTAAAGACCTAAATGTAAAACCGGATACTATAAAACTCCTGGAGGAAAACATAGGTAAAACACTCTTTGACATAAACCACAGCAGTATTTTTTTGGATCCATCTCCTAGAGTAATATAAATAAAAACAAATATAAACAAATGGTACCTAATTAAACTTGCAAGCTTTTGCACAACAAAGGAAACCATTAACAAAATTAAAAGACAACCTACGGACTGGAAGAAAATTTTGCAAATGATGTGACTGACAAGGGATTAATTTCCAAAATATACAAAGAACTCATACAGCTCAGTATCAAAAAATAAAACAACCCAGTCAAAAAATGGGCAGAAGAACTAAACAGACATTTCTCCAAAAACGACCTCCAGATGCTCAACATGAAAAGGTGCTCAATGTCACTAATTATTAGAGAAATGCAAATCAAAACTACAGTAAGGTATCACCTCACACCAGTCAGAATGGCCATCATCAAAAAGTCTATAAATAATAAATGCTGGAGAGGGTGTGGAGAAAAGGTAACCCTCCTACACTATTGGTGGGAATGTAAATTGGTATAGCCACTATGGAGAACTGTATGTAGGTTCCTTAAAAAACTAAAAAAAGAGCTACCACGCGATCCAGCAATCCCACTCCTGAACATATATCTAGAAAAGACGAAAACTCTAATTCGAAAAGATACGTGGGCCCCAGTGTTCATTGCAGCACTATTTACAATAGCCAAGGCATGGAAGCAACCTAAATGTCCATCGATAGAGGAATGGATAAAGAAGATATGGTACATATGTACAATAGAGTATTACTCAGCCATAAAAAAGAATGAAATAAATAATGCCACTTGCAGCAACATGGATGGACCTAGAGATTATCATACTAAGTGATGTCAGTCAGACAGAGAAAGATAAATATAATATGATATCACTTCTATGTTGGACAACGTGATACAAATAAATTTGTTTACAAAACAAGCTCACAGACTTTGAAAACAAACTTATGGTTACCAAAGGGGAAACGTGGCGGGGGATAAATTAGGAGTTTGGGATTAATGTATGGACACTACTAAATATAAAATAGGTAATCAACAAGGACCTATGTATAGAACAGGGAACTCTTCTCAATACTTTGTAATAAGCTATATGGGAAAAGAATCTGAAATAGAATAGATATATGTGTATGTATAAATAAATCACTTTGCTGTACACCTAAAACTAACACAACATTCTAAATCAATTATTTTATACTCCAATATAAAATAAAAATTAAAAAAATAGAAATAGAATTTGAAAAATAGAAATAGAATTTGATTAATAAACAGACGTGATGGGATACAAGAAGGCAGGCTGTGGCAACAGAGTTTCAGTGACTATAAATATGCATGGCAGAGGTTTTCCTGTGTTCTTGGGGCTATAATCTCACAAACAAGCTAAGTCCCATTCTGATTGCTCTCTGTTTTCTAACAGACATAGAAAACAAACTTATGGTTACCAAAGGGGAATGGGGGGTGGGGTGGAGCAGGGATAAATTAGGAGTTTGGGATTAACAGATACACACTACTTTACATAAAATAGATAAAAAAGAAGGACCTACGGTATAGCACAGGGAACTATATTCAGTATCTTGTAATAACCTATAATGGAAAAGAATCTGAGAAAGGATATATATATATTCATATATACACAAACACACATATATGTACACCTGAAACTCTCACACACATATATGTACACCTGAAACTAACACAACATTGTAAATCAACTATACTCCATTTAAAAAAATATACCAATAATATGAAAGTGCCTTGTAACATTAGCTGTCCCCAAAGTAAGACTAAATTTGCAGAGTATGCAGATGAGAATGTCTGTCACCTGCTTATACCAGAAGTTATTAAGTCTTAGTGAAAGATACCTAATTTGTGATAAACTGAATGTTCAAAATATAAATTTGTGTTCTGTATTTTAAAACTACCTTCTTATTGACAGGGCATCAAAACCAGTTCATTCATTCAACAGACATTTTTTAGGAAAGTACTTTATGCCAGATGGGGAACTTCAGCATAGAAATAAAAATTCTATAAAAGGATTAAGTGGAAATTATAGAGCTGAAAACTACAATATCAGAAATAAAGAATTCATTTAATGTGTTTAACTACATGGCTGGACACAGGAGAAGAAAGGGTCAGTGAATTTTAAGACAGGTCAGTAGAGATTATCCAAACTGAAACACAAAGAGGAAAAGAAATGAAGGGTGGGGGGGGGAAACAACACTGAATAGAAAGTTCTAGATATGTGAGACAGTATCAGATGGTCTAATATACATTTAGTTGGTGTCACAGTTGGATAGGAGGAAGAGAATGGGGCAGAAGAAACACTTGTAGAGATAGGAGTAAGAATTGTCCAAAGTTGATGAAAGATACTGTCCCACACATCAAAGAAGCTCTCAAAACTATCCAAGTCTCCTATTCCCTCTAGAATAAACCCCAAGTTCATAGAGTACATAGTCAGGCTCTTGCTTACCTCTCCAACTTCATCTTCATGCAGATTTTCCTCATATAAGTCACTCCAACTGGTCTCTCCGTTCTTATTCCAGATTTTCCCCTGGCTGGTAAATCATCTGCATATTCACATTTTAGTTCAAATGTCAGCTTCTCAGAGAGATCTTGTCTGACTATTGTATCTAAAGTTGTCAAACCTCAGCCTCAGTTCTCACCTGCCTATTACTCTATATTTTATTATTATGGATTTTTTTATAGCATAGATAATTATTTGAATTTATCTTAATAATTTACTTTCTGACTTCACTATTTTATTTCTCCGCATATTAGAATGTAAGCATTTTGAAAGCAGGAAGCATGATTTCTCATTCAATAGCATAACCTGAATGCTTCAAAAAGTGTCTGGCACATAGTGGGAGGTGAAGATACACAGATAGCTAGATGTAGAGTGTGTGTGTGTGTGTGTGTGTGTGTGTGTGTGTGTGTGTGTAAAACAGATACTGAAGGTTTCAGGAATTACTGGGAAGATTCTGAGTAGCTCAGCTCACATTTACTGACACAAGTCATTCTAGCTCATCTTCACCTCCTCCTTCTGGTTCTCATGTTGGCAGGGTAAAAGAACACAGTATTTTCACAATGTTTTTACCACAGCAAACACTTACGTTACCTCACCCACACAGATGTCCATCAAAATCAAACAGAAAAAGGAATAAGAAGCTAGGGATGTGTGGTTAATTTGTTTTAGACTTGCTGCTTAACTGTTGAATGAGTCAGACTTCTCTTAGATCTGGAACCAACTTTTCCATAACTGACTTTTTCAGTCCTTTCTTATTGACCACTTTTTCTACTCAGAGCTGAGTCAAAAAAGGAAAAATAAACTATTTAAATAAAATAGTTTACATTTAAATAGGTCTCTTAATTTTTAAATATTTTATCTCTATTAACTCTACTCCTATGTCATCTATATGAAGAGATAAATGGGCCAATTTAAAAATATTACTATTGAAGTTAGAAAATGGAAGTCCAGAGAGGTTAGATGACTTTTCCAAGATCACACAGGATAATACCTAAGCTCCAGGACCTAAAATTATCTCCCAACATTTTTCTGCTAATACACATTCCATTGACAAAACATACTTTTAACCTCTAAGTCTTGGGTTATCTCCTAAAAATGTTTTCACAGATAATTAGGGAAATTGAAAGTTAGTCACTTAAGATTTCTGATGGGGAAAGATGGAAATAGCAAGATGTTAACCCTCTTGAAATTCATATCTACCTCTTCTTTCTAAGATGATTACTTTACAGGCTTGTTATCCTTCTTTCTTCCAGAGACCAAAATGCCAGACAGCTATTCCTGTCATTTCTTACATTCTGCTCATTGGATGGCTTAGTGTTTTTAACCAGTGGCCCATGCAGTTGGCATATATAATATGAGGAAATAATTCCCAAGTCCCCTGTGAAAGAAGAGGGTTGAAGAAGGCATATTAATGATATACTTGCTTCAGATGCCATCTTACTGCTCAAATCTGTCTTAAGTTTGTTCAAATCTGTCTTCATATTTCTGAAACCTTAATCATTGTCATTGTGAAACTACCATCCTCAATATAAAACTTAGTTCTCCAGTTTGCCCCACCTTGCAACTTTGTGTCTTTGTCAAACTTTTCATAATGGATGACACAGAAACCTCCTTGATTTTGGCTTCAAGGAGCAATGATGTGGCTAGATAACATGGCATTTTCCTATTCATGCTGCAAGTCCAGCTTGACATTTTTCCTGGGTGAGATCCAGCCAAGTGTCTTGTCTGATGAGAACAGTACTGGGCACATGAAAAGGAAACAGTGGAAACAGCCTCCCATTACAAACCAGTAGGGAAAATAACTTAGAAACATGTAATGTGAAGACATTCATTCAAAAATCACTTACTGGTTGTCAATTCCATACCTAGCTCTGGGTGAGATTCTGGATATATAAGCAATACTAAAATGCAGTCTCTGCACTCAAGGAGTTCATAGTGAGGAAGATCTTCTCAAACTATTCAAACCCTGGAAGTGAACCTTTAACTGCAGAGTGTTTGTGAAAGTCCTTTGATACCTGTAAAAATGCTAGCTAAATATTAAGGCATTTTAAATACTATAATGAATGGAAAACCACCATGAGACATTTTTTAAAAACCTCTTTTTTAATCAAAAACTTTTTTCTGGTCTTTTTCCTTAATGCTATCTAGGAGAGGTTTCAGATTACTGAGATCCTATGAGGGTCTACCCAATGGAAAAGTGGCCAGCTTGAATTGTTAGCGTAGTACCAGAGATTAGCATACAGTTTCTGGAAGATAATATCCACTCAAAAAATTTTATTAAATGAATGAAGGAAGGAATTTGATTAATAAACAGATGGAATGGGATACAAGAAGGCAGGCTGTGGCAACGGAGTTTCAGTGACTGTAACTTTGCATGGCAGTGGTTTTCCTGAGTTCTTGGGGCCTATAATCTCGTGACCAAACTAAGCCCCATCCTGACTGCTCTAAATGTGTTATGCATCAAGTAGAGACTTTATGGTACAGACTGGGAGCTTGCAAACCCTTCAGGACTGATATAAGACAACTTTTCCATCTGACCTTCTTTTAAGGGAAATACCTCTAATTTTTTCTTCCTTCTTTCCTTTTTTTTTTTTTAAATTGTGGAGTCTTAGATGCCTAATTCAATGGGCTTTTCCTTGTGTATGGTTATGTGCTACTCTAGGGGCATGGATACATTTAATTAGTTCAGTGAATAAATCTAGAGAAATATTTTGGCAAAAGAAGAAAGGTGAGAATGACAATGAATCCTAAGGGTAATGATGCTAGGAGGGGCTGCAAGAAAAGTTGGATTTACCGTGTAGTGCCATATCTAAGGAGTTTAGTTCTAAACACAGAGCTCCTTCTTTGGGCATACTTGCTGGAGTTTCCACTAGAATAGTTATAGTCATTACTGGGTATCAATCTCCTAAATTCTAGGTATATATGAAAAGATTAGATGAAATCAGAAAATAACCACTAAACAATGAAATCCCTGGAAGGATAAGGATTTAGTGTGAGAAAACATTTCTAGTTGTACAAACTTAGATAATCAAGGACAAGGAAAAAACAAAACGATTTTCAAGATCTGAAAACATTAAATGCTTTGGAAAGAGGGTTAAGATATATCTTACAATTTAAAAGTCCCCCAAAGCTAATAGATAATAAAGGGAAGAATGAGTTGACAGTGACCATCAAGGCATATTTCAGCCTTGAATTGCAATCTCTAGCTCCTGGGAATGAGCCTCACAGAAAATCCATAGCTCTCTGGTTTTGAAATGATGCAAACAATGGCCTAGAAAGACATTCCTGAGAACCAGGTGATAACTGGCCATCAGATAAGACATGGGACCCAAGGCCCAGGCCAGTGGTCTAGTTGTGCAATCTACTTTCCTGTGAAATGAAATTAGGGGGGCAGTCTAGGTTAGAGGCAACGATTAGAAGAACTCTCTGTCTATAGAGCGGCAACCTGTCCAGGCTCTCACATCAGAATGCCATGGTCCAATTACTGCTCCCTCTCTACTACCGTGGGCAAGGTTCATCAATCTCAGAGCCTTACTTTTCTCCCCAAATCAGAATTTGGGGATTCTGATTACAATCCTTGTCTCAGTTTTGTTGGGTGATTACATCCTGTCAGCAACCTAGAACATGGTGAGCGCTCAGTAAACGGTAGTTATTTAATATTGATGCAGCTGCTGCCACCACTCAATCAGATATTTTTAATCAACATTTCATTACTGTGGGTTTGAGGAGAGTCAGCAAGAGAGTAAATCGAGTGGCACAGCGACTGAAGGGCACCAAAGGCTCTCCAATAGCACTGCTGGCAGAGGTCCACAGTGAGCCAGGCAATTGACCTTCATCACTGAAGAACTGCTTCTGGTCAGAGAACCCAGTATGAGGAGTCAGGCTAGAGGTGAAGTGTCTCATCCATGGAGAGACTAGGAATGATGAGTGATACCCCCCACTCCCATCTTTTAGAGTCAAAACATCAGCAGCAACTTTCTTGTAAGGATACGTGGTAGGTCCCTTGTAGGCAGGGCATTCTGGAGCAGAGAATCCTGTGGGCCGAAGGTGATTCTAAGCGAACAAAGAAACCACGGGATTCTAAGACATGATTATTCCAAAATAAACCAATATCACCAAGCATACTGAGATTTCTTAAAGGGATGTTTAAAGGAATCCAGCATAGAATACAAACTTTTTCTCTGCTAGGAGCAGCAGCCTATCAGAAACGAGAAAAGATCTTCAGTAATGTTTCTTTGTTCTCAGCTCTAGGTTCAAACTCTTCGTGTGGTTTTAGGCAGCATCACTATTTAAACCTACTGCACCTTCTCAGGCTCTTTTTCTACTATCTTTTAATGCCCAAACTGAGTTTCCCTGTTCCAGTCTCACATTGTTCTACCCCTGAGCCTTGACTCATGCTCTTCCCCTACCTACAGAGTCCCTCCATTTGTCACCGTAAGTCAGCATCCAACCCATCCTTGTCCCAATTACGTACCACTTTGTCCCCAAAGTGTAATCTGGTACACCAACTGACCTCTGCTTTCCCTGTGCACTCCAAGCTTTTCATCCATATCTCTTTCATGGAATCCACTTTCTCCTTTGTATTATAATTATTTGACTCAATAGAAAATGCACCTTTCTCCTACATTATAAACTCACTGAAGTCAAAGTTCACTTCTGATATATCTTTAACTTAATTCAGTGAATGTTTGTTCAATACCTACTGTGTGCCAGGTGCTTGGCTGGTGCTTTGCCTCCTTCATAAGACCTATTAGTTCCTGGGATATGGTTACTAAATGAATAAACAAGTGAGGTTATTGACCAATCTTAGCCTCTTTCCTTTGGCCCTTTTTCTGTTTATCTTCCAAATAGTCCCTATGAAAAATCAGTCCTACAGTAGAACACACACACACACACACACACACACACACACACACACACACGCACTACTATACTCTGCCTTACTCTAATTAGAGAAGCAATGCCATAGTTTAACTGGTAACAGCCCAAAGATGATCAACGTCTGTTAAAATAGAAACTAAATTCTAACCATATCAAAAGTGTATCTTAATGTCCTTTTACAAAGGGATGTTACTTGGTTATTGCCTCTCCAACTGAACTGTAACCTCCTTTCAGGTGGAAACTAACTTATACCTTTCTATCTGATGTCTTGTATACAGTAGGAACTCAATAATCTTTGTGTGTGTATATGCATGGTAGATTCAAATTTGTATTATGCAGTAATTTCACACCATAAAAAATGTACCATGTTCTAAAAAAAATTGGAAATAGGACATTTGGGGAGCTTAACTCAGTTCTGTCATAGATCTCTTAAAGTAGTTGGGATTGATCCTTTGGCTGATTTAAAGTTAATTTTAAGAAAAAGATTAATTCAGATGTTTCAGGACTCCCACAGTAATAAAATCTTGTATATCTTAAACACTGAATGTAGTTAGCTAGGCCTCACTAAAAGAAAATTACATTTGTTCCTATATTTGATGCCTGTCCATAAGGTCTCAATTTTTCATTTTTTAAAAAAGATGATGCCATGAAAATCCAAAGCAGCTGAAATGAATTATGAGTCCTTTTGGAGCAAGGGAAGGGAAGAAACCTTTCCCCAGGGATACATTTTTTTTAAGTTCCTCTTTCTATTTGAAATGCTTTCTGACTTGACAGCTTGCCAAAATTTCACAGTCTCATGGGTTTGTGATTCTGCAGAAGATCAGTTCTGCAGAATAGTGGAGGAACCTTTCTTGGAAATTAGAAAATTATTTGCTTCTGTTGCTGACCCTATCCAGTACTTGCTCAGTGGTTTGCAAGTGCTACTCCTCTTGCCTATTTCTTTCCAATGTTCTGCTCATGGACATGGATAAAATACACTGTATAAAATTATTGATGCTAATTATAAGATTTGGGGGTCCTTAATATTACAAGAGACACATCATAATCCAGGTGTTTGTTAATCAATAAATTCAACCTGTGATATCAATTCAGACTTCTAAGAGTTGTCGAGTTATAATTTTTAAAAAGTTAAAAACATATTTCTTGGGACTTCCCTGGTGGCACAGTGGTTAAGAATCCACCTACCAATGCAGGGGACACGGGTTCGATCCCTGGTCCAGGAAGATCCCACATGTTGCAGAGCAGCTAAGCCTGTGCACCACAACTACTGCGCCTGCGCTCTAGGCCTGTGAGGCACAACTGCTGAAGCCCACATGCCACAACTACTGAAGCCCACGCACCTAGAGCCCATGCTCTGCAACAAGAGAAACCAGCACAGTGAGAAGCCTGCACATCACGAAGAGTAGCCCCTGCTGGCCACAACTAGAGGAAGCCTGTGTGCAGCAACAGAGACCCAACACAGCCAAAAATAAATAAATAAGTAAATTTATTTTTTTAAAAATCTACAAATATACAAATTGTGAGCATGTTTTGATTTATTAAACTTGTTAATGATAGAAGTAGAGAAATGACAAAGCTGACCCAAAGGGGAATATGAGAACTGATATGTGGAAAGGAAAATTCTGGAATAAGATTGCAAATTTAGACACCAAACTGGTTAATGTCCTATGGGGCAATAAAGCCATAACCATGGGGGTTACCTTTTTTTCTAGACAAAAACCATTTGCAGTGTATCAGTTTTCTATATCATCTAATTTTACAGAGTCTGGGCCCTAATTATGACAGATAGTGTTACCTTCCCCTAGGGTGTAAGATGACTCTTAGGCAAGCATATTAAAAAGAGACACAATAATCTTTTTAATTTATTTTTAAAAATTGGATAATTTTTCTTGATGAATCTTAGAGAAAGATTCAGGAAAGCCCAGAATTTCCTAGCAAGAGCCCTGTATTTCTATCTTTATTAAGCTGGCTTAGCTGGCATTTTTATTTTCATGATTGAGATTCAGACTCAGGATAAATACAATAAAAATAGGAAAATTTCATTGAGAATTCCATGGCTTCACAGAAGCTGCCTAAATGTAGATATTAACACAAAGTCAGCTGTCCTAAAATTAAACAGGAAGTTGAACCCAGCCATCCTTGCAGCCCTAGGCTCTTTTCAGATGTCCTGCCGGTGACATCGCTCACTGTTACTTGGAGTCCTGCCTCGACAGCACACTCCCTTCCTCGACAGCACACTCCCTTCCTGGTGTTTCTTCTTCCATTCATGCCCCTGTCACAACACAGGCTCCAGTGGCTCCAGCCCCTCCTTCTGGGACCCAGTCAGCTTTCTTCTTTGAATTACCTGATTTACCCTCACTGCATATCCCGACCCTGTTTTGCTGTTTCCCTCTCATTTTGTGGCTACATTATACTACATTATGGCCAGTATAATAAATCAATACTTATTGACTTGGTGTGTTTTGAACACTTTCTTTATAAAACACCCAGTCGCAGTTCTTTCATCTCTTTATTTCTCTATTCATAGGGACCGACCTGATTGTCACAGATATATTCCCGGGACCTTATATTCTTATAACCTGCTAGTCCTTTCATGGTCTATCAGTGAGGCAGAGTACACTGGTCCCTTCAAACTAAAGATCAGATATGAGCCTCTTCTCAAGGGGTTTAAAATAAATATGATGAAGAAATGTAGAAAAGCCAGAGAGATATACTGACCCACCTTTGTTTTTTCAAGCCTGTGCTGAAGAACATGCATTCAAGTCACTGACAGAGAGAAGGTTTAAACCCGGATGCACTTGCTCACAGAGCGGCAAGTAGTGGATGGCCACAGGGGTTGACTTTTTTGGGGTGGGCAGCTTTTCACACTCCCTGGGGATGTCTTTGCTATCTTTTACAACCACTGAATCTTATTTTCAAGACTTCGGTCTCAGTTCCTTGAGAAACTTCCAGTGGTTTTCCAGCCCACAAACTCCTATAGCGCTCATTGCCTGGAGCAGCCAGCTGGTACTGGGCTCATGTGGCGTGCTGTCCTCATTATGTTGTAAGCATGAATAATAGCTCCTTGTCGCATCTTGTACTTCTTCTTTGTACAGTAACCCTCACAGCTCCATGTTGGAGCTCAGTACAAATTGTTTATTAGTTTAAGGCTAGGACTGGGCTGTGATATCAGGAAAAGAAGGATGAGGTTTGGAAAAATGGACTGAACAATAATGAAACAAAGGCAGAGAGGTAAAGCAAAGGAGGAGATTAGGAGTGACTGTGTGGAATGTGGAGGAAAGATTCACTGAGAAGGAAAGAGAGTCCCGTGTAGTGGAGAAGAGTGGAAGGGTAGTTTTAAAGGGATCACATGAACTTGGGAGAAATATTAGACTTTATTTGGTCTTACAGTGCCTGGTACTGTATTAATGAGCCCTTAGTGGTGTTTAACGAAGAAGCAAATACATACGTGAATGAATGAAGAAAATGTTCTTTTAATCTAGCCTTCCCCCCAGGTCACTATGATTTCCACCCTGAGATTTAACACTGTGCCATCTATCATGCTCTGTCCTCTTCCTCAACCCCTTTTCTGTTGGGTTTAATTCATTTCAGTCTTGCTTTAGGGGATGTTATAACCTCTCTTCATGTATTCATCTACCAGCAAGTCTTTATGACTTACTGTTGAATGGCATAATAGACAAATTTCACCATGTAAAATTGCATAAGCATGTGGTTTAACTAACAGATTGATTGCTTTTCTTCTGATCTAACATAGTGTGTATACAGAGTCCTTAGAAAATACCCTCTAGATCCCTCAAGCTGTAAGGCTGGCTGCCCTGTGCTCAGTGCTAACCTAAACTGGCAATCTGATAAATTACGTGGCCTTGGAAGAAAGACTCAGCCAAAACATTGATTAGTTCCCTTTATCCCAAAGATTAGTTTAAAATTTAAAAACTTAAAAATAAGTCAGAAAATATTCCTAAGTAGTATGAGAAAAAGACATTTTTTAAAAAAAATCTATAGTTTTTTAAAATATAAGAAGTGATGGATTTTTTTTTCCAACTTTGCTGCAGAATTCACACATCTAAACTTCTAGGATAAGATCTATACTTTCAAGAAAAGTTCCAAAATACTTTTAAGCAGGAGTTAAACTACGTAAATATGGATAAGTGTGAAAATGCCCATGAGGTTGTCTGAAAATATAATTCAAAATTTGTGATCCACGGCATGGTGATCTTTTAAAATGGCACAGATGAAGCACATTATTCAGTCAATTAAGGATGTAAAGAGGCCTGCTCCAGATCCTTTGAGCTCCTGTCTCTAAAGTTTACATTTTAATTGGTCAAAGTCAGCCTAGTGCACACTTCCAGGCAGCCTGACTCGTGAATTGTCTCTGATGAAACAGTTCTTTAGGCACCTGGAACAATGCAGAGTACACAGGATGCCCTCGATAAAAATTATTGGAAAACTGAATAAATGTGACTCAAACATGGAGAAGTAGTGGAAATAGGTTGCCAGACACTGTAGGTGGATTTGGGCAGGCAGTCCCACACCCTTGCTATGCTGGTGCTTTCTGTGTGCATTCATGCTCTGCTGTGAATGGTTAGCAATTTTTACACGTTAGGCAAACAATTTCCTACCCCACCTTGCAGGATCCTTGAAGTCATGTCTGTATTCAGGTCTCCCCCCATTTCTGCCCACACCCAGCAAGCCTGAGAGGAGAGCTGGCACCCCTCTGCATGCCAGGTTTGGTTCTGTCCCCTGCCCAGCTGTTAGCCACCCATCTTGAGTCTCTCCATGGTTCTGTGATGAGGGCTGAAAGGAGGAAAGAGTCTAGGGGAAAAATAAAAGAAAGTTTGGGGGAGAGTATGGTATAAAATGAGAGGAAGCAAACAGGCCAGGATGGGAGGACCAAGGGAAAAGAGTGTCACCTCTGCCATTAAAATAAAGCAAAATGAAAGTCTGCATTTTTTATTTTTTTATTTTTCTCAGTAGTTCAAAACATGTTTTGTGAGCTACTGTTCTTCCAGAGGTGAGTGAGGCAACTCACAGCAGAAGATTCTTGCTCAGTAAGATGAGTTTGTGTGTCCTTTTTAAACAAATCTAGCCAACACGAGTTAGTAACGTAATCTTGCAGAAAACAGCAGCCAGAACAACCATCCATACAGAACCCACCAGCCACATGACATATTTCCAGGCACCCGTTCTTCTGGTCCCCTTGCGTGACACAGCGACCAGCTGCTTGGAGGAGAGGACACTAGGGAGTGGATCACTTCCTCCCTCATCCCCAAGGACAGCATCACATAGGAGAGGGCAGGAGGTGGGGGTCCTTGCTGTCTTTTCAGGCTCTGCACTGCTCATCTGGTCCACCTCTTTGGCAAAGAGAAGGACACCAACCGGGACCTCACAGTCCCTCGACTCAGCACAAAGCTTCCTTAGATTAGTGCCCAAACTAATTTTTATGACATGTCATTCCAGTAAGAGCGCTGCTGCATTTCACAGATGGGCTTCCCCCAGTTAGGGACTGTTGATTGGCCGAGTTGAGATCTGGCTGGATTAGGGAAATTTAAGCTGACAGCTGGTCTTTGGCATGAGAGCATAAAGCCTTTGTTGTTGGAGGAAGTGATGGGGGCTGGTCAGACCCCCTGGCCAAATAGTGTTGCTTTTTGCAGAGGCCAGCACTTCCCAAGCTAAAATGACTTTTTAAAAAGAAGGAATGTACAAATACAGTGACACTGTACATGCCCAAATGATCTCAGGCCGTGCCTAAAGGACCAGAGCAGACAAGAGAACAGCCCGGTGGAACATGGCGTGGCAACACAGAAACAATTTAAAGAAGCTCACTTCTAGTGGAAATGCCAGAAGTTCTAATCACAAGGAACCTGGCTTCCCTGGAACAATGAGTCACCTCTATGTCTTTGATAGAAGATTAGTTCGCTTTATCAGTAGGTATTGAGCAGGGATTTAAAAGGTTTATTTGCCCAAGGAAAGATCTGGCAGTATTTGGGAATAAAAATACTAATATGAGCACGTGTGTGTGTGTGCATGTGTGTGAACATGTGCCAGGCATTGCATTAAGCGCTTAATGTGCATTGACTCACCCTATCCTCACAGCCACCCTATGAGATGGGTACCATTATTATCCTCTTTTTATGGAGGAGGAAATAGGTTTAGAGAGATTAGATAGCCTGTGGGCTATTCTGAGAGCCTAACCTGCATTAATAACTGTGTTTTCCCAACTACAGGTCAGGATCCATAAAAGATTATAAAATCCATTTAGTGAGTGGCAACTAGGCTTTAGAAAAACAGAATAGGAAAAAAAAAATCAGTGCACTACATATAGTAAAAGTAAGAATTGTTTCTTACCAATTCAGTTATATGTGCGCATGTTGTCGGTTGCAACATAAAATGTAGTAGCCTGATATCTACCATCACAGATTAGTTTTGCCTGCTTTTGAACTTTGTGTAAATGAAACGATGTAGCATGTATTCTTCTGAGTCTTTGTGTCTGGCTTTTTTTACTCAACATTATTTTTGAGAGAACCATCAATGTGGCTGTAGTTTGCTCATTCTTATTATTGTATCGTATATAATACACATACTCTGTGTTGTATGACCACTCATAACTTTTTAAACCAGTTTCCTGTGGATAATATTGGGGCTGTTTCCATTTTTTTTTTTTACTATTACAGATAGTACTGCTATGAACTTTCTTTTATGTGTCTTTTGGTAGACACACGTACGTATACCCACTGGGTATATACCGAGGAGTGGAATTGCTGGGTCATTGGGTACTTAGAAGTTCAACCTTAGTAGATACCACCAAATGTTTTTTTTCAAAGTAGTTGTACCAATTTAAATGTTTTTCTTGCAGTGAATTATGATCAAAGAAGTTTGAAAAATACTGATTTGTGATTTCTATGGGAAAATGCTTTCTTCAGAGTACAGAAATGTTTATGTATGCATACATCTACCCCCTGATGCTCTTTTCCTTCCTGCTCTGACCCTCCATCTATAAACCTGAGCGAGGCTGAGGAGGTGGGCTGTGCGGGGAGAGACTGCAGTTTCTGAAACAACTTCAGAGCAGAAAAGGAATGTGCCTGTTGGCTATGAAACAGCTGGTTGCCCAGTAACAGGTCCTACTCTCTACGACTGGAAGGAACCCTCTCAACAGCCCTGTGACACTTCCCCCATTAGACAATCCTTGGCCACCCAGAACACTAGGGAGACCACCATGGTCCCCTGGCTACTACCTTAGCCTTCTGAAGCCCACCTGGTCCATTAGAGCATCTGCTTCCCTGCAGTCCTCTCCTTCCAGAGGTTAAGACTTCAGGTAGGAGAGACGGCCATCTACAATCCACCTGGAAGGCAGAGTAATGAGTGAGTTTTTCATGATATTTATTAATAAAATAAGAGAGATAACTGAGCCTGTAGCCCCAGAGAGGACTGTCTTCAGAAAGAGGGAGAGACAGAGTAAATATGTATAACTCACATGGCCCAGGGAGCTGAGGTCTGGAGACTGCCTCTCTGCCTTTTTCATGCCATCAGTGATGAGCCCATGGAACATCATTCTCTGTCCAGAACAGTCTCCCACTGGCACAGGGATACTTTGTGACATGCCTCCTGAAGGTCCTGTTCTCACTTCCCTCCCGACAGAAACACCCAGGGTGGGCCTGCCTAACTTCGCCAAGTGCCCACACCAAGAACTGCCCGTAGGGGCAGCCTCTTCTGTGTCCCCCGTCTTATGCATAGTCTTCTCAGTGAGCCCACATCTCTGTGCTTGAGAAGAAGATGCAGGGCCACTGCGTGTGGTGTGGGCTGCTTCTGTCAGGCTGAGTCATCCCAGAGCTGGCCTTTATTCTAACATCCACAGAAGCTCCAAATGGACGGGCTAGGTCTGATTCTTCCACTTCTTCCAGAGACCACACGCCAATCCCCTTCTCCACTACATTTCTGCACTTAGAAGTTGTCTCCAATCACAGAGAGGAGTAATAATACTGCAGGGCAGGGCACATCACTGATAAAACAAGAATATTTAGAGAGTTGACTTAAGAACAGTAGACCCTGGCCACATGTGGCATCAAGCACTTGAAACATGCCTGGTCCAAACTGAGGTACACTGTAAGTGTAAAATACGCAGTGGAGTCAGAGAGTTAATTGGAAAGGTCATGATCTTCATGTTGTTAACATGTTGGGGTACTCATATCTGGGATACACGGAACTAAAGAAAATATATGATTAAAATTAATTTCATCTATTTTGGTTTACTTTGCTAAATGTGGCTATGGATCGTTTCAAATTCCTTATGTGCCTCATACTATATTCATTTTAAAGCTGCTCTAAAGTCAGACCGCCTGGGTTCAAGCTAATTGCTTAACTTCTTTGTGTCTCAGCTCCCTCCTCTGTAAAATAGGAATATTCATGTACCTTTCTGATATTGTTGTTAGGAATTAATGCATTCATATACATAAAGTGTGGAAAACAGTGCTTAGCATGAAATAAATATTCCCTCAATGTTAGTGTTACTCTTCTTAACTTCATCCCTAGTCTTCTATGGGTGAAGAACTTGGCGGCTTCAGTAGCTCTTCGTCTACTCTTGTTTCCAGGGAAGCCCAGTGTAGCCTGCTTCAGTCAACACAGATGGAATCAGTCATCTGCTCTCCTGAGATGCTTACAAGATTAGTGAGTTTACGTCTGGGAATGCCTGTCCTTTGATATAGATGCCATACACAGACAGGGTTCATGCTGCCCTTTATGATGAGCTAGATCCTGACCCATACTCTTTTGATGAAAGCAGATTGTGTCCTAGTCCCCCAGCTCAGAGAATGCTGGGAAGAAGGTTCCCTATGGTGCCAACTGGGTCACAGATGAATAGCTGCTGTGGAAATACACCCCCATTTCTAGTTAAAATGATTACTACCAATGTTTTTCATTTATAAGAATACAGAGGTCTTTAAAAAACAGCCATAATTAAATTTGGAAATAGATATACACATTAAGAAAGAAATTGGAATCCATCTGGAACCTAAGAATATTTAATCTAAATCTTGAGCTTACATATAATAGTCCGTTATGGATTTTCAGTCCCTGAACTGTATGTAAGACCCTTGCTTTGGGCTACAATGGTGCCTGTTGTTCTCAACTCATTGAAAAACAAGTTCTGATCTTTTCCTTTTAAAGTATTCTGTTTCCAAATGCTTGTCTTGTTTAAAAAGAGAGAGAGAGAAAGAAAAAAAAAAAAGCACATCCTGGTGCCATGAATTGGAGGCTGCATTTTTTCCAGTTAATGGCACATTATTTACTTTCTAGATGTGTAAATGAGTAATGAGTCCCTGGGGGGAGAGATAGTATTGAAGAGCAAACAAATTCCATGGATGAGGTCCATAGAATTTTAAAAAATGATTATAAACTCATGCTTTCAGCTAATAATAGTAAGGGTTTTGTTGAAGGATAAGACCGCTGAATTGAATTACACAACTGGGAAAAGAGAAATACATTTCCATAATTCACTTTGAATTACTGAGGTTTTATTTCGATGTTCTGTTGTTCTGGTTTTGAAAAAAATCAAATTATAAGGAGAATGAGTCTGTAAAGAAGGCAAAGTTCTTTTCTATGAGATTTATAAAGCCAGGCTGTTGTTTTTTTTCTTCCACTCTGGGCATCACAAATTGCTTCTGTGATCCTGATAAAATATCTCCAGAGACTTATTAGCAACAGGCATGGCTAATTAACAGGGCCAGGGAATGTGGCGCCTTCGCTGGGTTCCTGAGCCCTTTAATCCAGAGCAGGACCCACACTGTGCGTCCCCTAGGCCATTACGTACTTACCAGAGGTCCGGTTACTTTAGATCTGGGCCAAAAGGCAAAGCCAGATGAGGAACATTGAATTGGACACTGTTTTTGAAACTTTAAATATTAAAATGTCCACGACAACTCAAAAAATTGTGTCCTTTATGCAGAATTTCAAAGGAGACAGATAAAGGAAGACCTAAGGGAAACTGAGACAGATTTGAGGCATGACTTAATTGGAGGCAGAGGGTTGAAGAAATGACCTGTTCGGGTCCCATCCAAATTTATAGCTTTACCACGACCAGTGTATTACCATTATCTTTACTGATTCTACAGTATCATGTAAATTTAACTTCATCACCCTAGACTCAGATATTTTGCCTCTACAAGAAATGTAATAATGAGTTAGTACATATGAATCCTGGGTCATGTAATGTTAAAATTATATGTGACATGTAATATTAAACTGTAAGTGGAAACTACAGAAGCATCGTTTCTGCTTGGGTGGTTTTTGAAAATCAGAATGTCATTGTTTCAGTAAAGTATTAAAGAAACAATTTACGATATCTCCATTGACAAAATAGAGAATCATACCATTGTTGGATTCTTATGCCTGATGGAACAAGCTGCCCACAGGGACTGACATAATTTGGGGGTAATCCCTGGGGTGCAGGCCCCCATTCTATTTAGTACTTGCTCATCTCTGCCACCCCAATGCAGAAGGCATGCTTTATCACATTTAAGGTGGCACAAAACTGGGAGAGATAATAACTAAGCCAAATAACAAAATCAAGTTTGTTTTTGTTTTTTGAGGGGAGGGGGAATTGCAAAACTACCTTTAACAAATATAAATGTGAAGATACTTAGAAAGCCACCTTCACTTGTTGAGGGCAATCTGTGTTTTGGTTGAGGACATGCCCAATAGTCATGATGCAGCTGAATTAATAATAAGAATAAAATTCTAGTGGTGTGACAGGACTCTTACGTATTTTGTACTTGTTACACCACATCTGGAGCGTAATTTTCCTTTTTGGGCACCAGACATTATAAGACACAAACTGAGGTATGGTTAAAAGAAAATGATTGGAATGATATTTTATAAGGAACAGAAAGAAGCAGAAACGAAAGTTCTGGGTTGGCATGAGAGTTGTCTTCAAACATTCCAAAGGGCATTAAGTTGCAAAGACTATACATACTAAGCCCTGTTTGGGAGTGATGTGTGCTTTATAAAAGCAGAGTATTAACAGGAACACAGCAGGTTCCTAAACACACCTTTTGCATTTCCTTTACTAGTGTACTAGCCTTCTAGGTAGCCACATCTGTCCCCAGGGATTGTAAGCCTCCGGAAGGCAGGGGCCTCCTCTTTGAAATCTCTGCATGTCTCATCTGCTCTCACTGGGATGCTTTAAGGCCTGCAGAGGCTCTTATCATATTAAGCATTTTGATACCTATACATCTCCCATTAACTATAATTTTTGAAAGCAATTGAGATAGTTTTTTAAATGAAATAAATTTGCTTTTGAAATTATCTGGCTATGAAAAATTAATTTTGTTCACAAGCAGAATACTTGGGAATCTTTGAAAAGTGAGAAAAATCTACCTATAAATTGCTTCTAAATGTAATGAGATTTTTTTAAATGTCTGCAATTAGTTAAGTTGATATATTGCTGGTTGACTGTTGATTTAATTAACCATTTATTAGTTTTGTGCTTACACAGGATTGTAATATATACGTATGTATATAATTGCTACATTATATTATAATATAAATATATCAGGTCTAGTATTTTCATAAACCTTTTCAAACTCATAGGTCCCAGGCACAGTACTCCTGGTGACAAGTGGGAAAAAGAGCACTGTCTACCTCTGTGTGTGTTACATACTAAGCACTCAGTAAGTATTTGCTGAATTCGTTAAAATATGCTGATTTATCAAACAGGAAACAAAAATTTCTAGTTCATTTTGCTGCTGTGAACTTGAAAAGCAGAGAGAATTGGAGGGGAGGGCAGCAGCTGTTCTTGAACTTCTGGTGGACCCTGCTTGCCAAGAAAAGATACACTCTAATTTGGCTGTTAATTGCAGGTGTGATTGTCCCCAGAGCTGTGCCAGGGACATTACATGTTAATAGCAGGAAGTGTACTGTGATCAGAGGAGCAAATGCGCATTTAGTTCAGAAGTTGAGTCACTGCTCTTTCAAAAAGGGAGGATTCTAAATATACTGAACGGGGGAGCTAGTTGCTGGATATGGGGAAGGGTGGGTGTCTTTTTGCAGGTCTGTTTGAAAAAAAGGCAACAGATTAAGCAGTGGATCAAAATATAAGTGAAAGACTTGCCCACCAAGTTAAAAAGCAAAAAGGAGTGAACTAAAATAAAAATAGCTCCAACCCAGAGATCAAGAGGACTATTTTGTCTAAGGAAAGAATAGAAGTGGTCCGCTTACACTCCGCCCAGCCACTAGCTTCAAGTGCATCTTTGTGCGATAGCCGAGGGCCTGAAAGACTTCATTATTAAGAAGTTAATGCTTGACAGCGGCCGACTCCACCACAGCAGAATTGCCCGCCTTCAAAAGAGTCTCCTATGAGTCTTGGGATAATTACTCAAATCTCCAAATTATCCTTCAGGGAACAAAATGAAACATGCAGAATCAAAAGCAGATTTGTAGCTGAGATTATGAACAGGGAGTGAGTTCTTTTCCACTTTAAAAAATGATTATTTCTATTGTAGGAACCACAGAGAGGAAAGGGAAAAAAAACAAAAATCAAAAAAACAAACAATAAAAACCTACCCCTAGACCAAGCAGGCAATAAATGGCTAGCAGCTGTACAGCCCAAGGGAAAAACCAAATCAACTCATACAAATACTATCAAGGCAGTTTTCTCTAAATTTCCAAATAAGTCACCCCCATCAAATTGCTTGAGAAGAATGGGGGTGCTGAAATGGAGGTACCCCAAGTCTTGTTCCAGAAGACTATTTTCACTAGGCACCATTTTCTAAAATAGTTGAACGTGCCCAATCAAGCCACCTACTATCTACTGAAAATAAAATAACTACTTGCAAAGCATTTCTCCCTCCATATAGACACACATTTATTTCCTAACCCTACCTCCCATTTTAGGAAGTAAATTCATTTTAAAAAATGTTTTTGCCAAGAATCGCCACCACCACCAAAACCTTTTTATTTTCCCTGCTTTTTTTCCCCATTAGTAATGGCTGTCAGAGGCTCCCAGAACATTTTAATGAAAGTATTTCTCAACAGAGGTAGGTCCTTGAGCAAGTTCTTGAAGGGTGAGGGAGGCCCACAAATTATAAGAAAAATTAAACATTTTTAATTTGATGTTTTTCTTACAATGATGAACTTAAATTTTTTAGCAATTAGAAGGACAAAACTTCTTTCTGCAGTGGTGATTCACAACTGCAAGGCAGTTTCATAGAGGAAGGCTTCAGTTGTTTAAGTCAATGTTTCTCAAACAAGGGTCTATGGATTTATTCTCGGGGTAGGAGAAAAGTTTTATTTCTTTAAAAAAGAACCTTGTAGTTCAAATTTTGAGAAAGTGAGCTACAAGGACGTTAATACCTGTTTCACAACCGGCTGACCTTCGATCTCACCAGCAACACATCTGCTACTCCTGAAGCACGTTAATTGGGTTAATTGCAAGGACTTCAGGTATTATGTAAGAATCCTTATTAAAATCAGACCAATAGGTATCTGCTCAGTCCTGGGTTGAAGAAACTATAGATAAATTGGCAACATGATGCCTGGCACAGAATATTAATGCTAATATCATATTTAGTTTTATTTTTGGATATCTTTATCTCCCAATCTTACCTTCTCCCCTCCGAAACAGAACTGGATCCTGTATATTTACAGTAGCTGAGAGAATCTGAGAGATGCAGTGAGGAAGTGTACAAAGTTTGCCAGATGCTAAAAACAATATTGAACTATCAATTTCTCCACGCTAACTGGGGCCAACAACTAATGAACTTACTTACAGTTTTTTTTCCTTTTAAAAAATAAATTGTAGTGAAATACATATAACATAAAATTTACCATTTTAACTATTTTTGTTATAGTTCAGTGACATTAAGTACATTTGCATTGTTGTGCAACTGTCACCACCATTTATCTCCAGATCTTTTTTCATCTTCCCAAACTAAAACTCCATCCCCGTTAAATAATAATTCCCATTTCCCTCTGGCCCAATCCCTGGCAACCACCATTCTACTTTCTGTCTCTATGAATCTGACTACTCCATCACAGTCTTTTTTGAATGATGCCCTGATTCTTAAACCAAGATGAACCAGGAAAATTTTATGGTTCTTTCCCATGATCTTCTACAGACATGGGAGTTGCCTAACCCCCGGTTCTTGGGCACAGTCCATTAACACGTCTGAAATGTTTCCCCACCATTGCCTCCTGTATTCTTATGTTGGTCCAGCCAGAAGGACTGATCTGTTTGCAAGGTTGCACTGCCTCTAAATGACCCACAAAGGAAGTGCATTGTACGCCAAGACAAAAATGGAGCTGCTTTTCCTCCAGCTTGCAGCAGCTATTTACAATTGTTCTGCCCTAGAAGCCCTGGTTATGTCGGGTTGCCATTTGATATGGGTGGATTAGAGATCCCAGTTGCCTTTACTTAAAGCCTAAGTTTCAAAGGATTCCTCTTGGCCCATGCAAAGCTGAGAACTGATAAGAATGGTACTACCATGTTCTTTGTTTTGGAAATGGGCTATCGGATGGAGTGCTGTTTGCTGACTGACAGGCAGAGAGCTTCTGAAATAGCAGCAGGGATGGCATGAATTATTCTTTGCCAATGATTATTGAAGGTCATCCTGTTCTATGCTAAAATCTGACTCAATGAGACTGGATGACATAATCCTCCTTCATAGTCAAGATACACTAGATGCAAACCAAAAGGTGAAAAGCTCATATTACAGTCAGTGAAAAACAGAGACACAATTTTCTTATACTTAATGGACTTTCATTTCTTTTTATAACACCTGGTTAAATGCACACCCCTCCAAAGACCCTCTACTTAAACTCCCCCCTCCTCACATTACTTTTCTTCATTTGTTCTTGATTAATAACCAGATGTAGTCAGTGGAGGGAGGTAAATTGATTTCAGGAGAAACAACAGAAAAAGGAAGCTGTAAATGAAGCAGAATCATGCATGTTTCCCTTTCCCTTGTACACTTTATAAATAATATGCCAACGCATAGGGGGAAATGGGGACTCTTAGATAAATAAAATGACTCATCATAAAGAAAACCTTGTAGACTAAGAAATAAGATCCATTTAGTTATGTAAAGCCTTGGATTAACCATTAGGCATCCATGCAATATATTTTACTTAATCCCAACTTTGCTTTAAGAGCAATAGGCTAGAATCTAAGGACCAAGTTCCTAGCCTAAGCTTGACCATTAACTTGCTTTATTACCTTGATCAAGTCAAAGAGCCTCTTTGAGCTTCAGCTTCCCTTTGTATGTAACAGAAAAAATAACATGTTGGGCTTCCCTGGTGGTGCAGTGGTTAAGAATCCGCCTGCCAATTCAGGGGACATGGGTTCGAGCCCTGATCCGGGAAGATCCCACATGCCGCGGAGCAACTAAGCCCATGCGCCACAACTACTGAGTCTGCGCTCTAGAGCCTGTGAGCCACAACTACTGAAGCCCGCGCACCTAGAGCCCGTGCTCCACAATGAGAGAAGCCACCGCAATGAGAAGCCTGTGCACCGTAACCAAGAGTAGCCCCCACTTGCCACAACTAGAGAAAGCCCGTGCGCAGCATAGAAGACCCAACGCAGACAAAAATAAATAAATAAAATAAATTTTTTAAAAAATTAAAAATAACATGTCATCTGTCTGCCTTGAATTAATATGTTACTTCACATATAAGAATTTACTTCTATTTATTCCTTCACATTCTTTATGCTATTGTTGTCATATATTTCCCTCATACTTTATAAACCCCACAGTACATTTTGATTATTTTTGCTGTCAAAAGCAGTTAATTAATTGTCTTTCAAAAAGATCAAGAGAAAAAGCATAATTTATATTTACCCACATAATCATCATTTCTGGCAATTTTCACTCCTTTCTGTAGATCTGAGTTTTTACCTGGTATCATTTCCCTTTAGTCTAAACACTTTTATTTAGTATTTTTTAATAGTGCAAGTATGCTGTGACAAATTATCTCAGATTTCATTTATCCAAAAATATCTTCAATTTTACCCTCACATCTAAACGATATACTCACTAGATATAAAATTCTGCATTGACAGATTTTGTTTTGCTTCTTTCTTTTCAGCACTTTTAAAGGTATACTTTCACTGTATTCTGAGTTGCATTTTTTTGTAATGAGGCATTAACTGTCATTTGCATTGCTGTTACCCTGTACGTAATAACTTTTTTTTTTCTGAATGTTTTCTCTTTTTCTTTGTTTTCCAGCAATCTGGCTATAACATACCTTGGTATAGTTTTCTTTACATCATCCCATTAGAGAGTTGTTGAATGTCTTGGATTCCATTCTTGGATCTGTGGGTTGGTATTTTTCAAAATCTAAAGACTTTTTAGCCATTCTTTTTTAAACAAATTTTTATTTTTATACAATTTTAAAGGTCACTTTCCATTTACAGTTGTTACAAAATATTGGCCATATTCCCCTGTGTTGTACAATACATCCTTGAGCCTATCTTACACCCAATAGTTTGTACCTCCCACTCCCCTACCCCTATATTGCCCCTCCCCCTGTCCCCACTGGTAACCACTGGTTTGTTCTCTATATCTATGAATCTGCTTCTTTTACATTATACTCACTAGTTTGGTGTACTTTTTAGATTCCACATATAAGTGATGTATTATCATACCATATTTGTCTTTCTCTGTCTGACTTATTTCACTTAGCATAATGCCCTCCAAATCTATCCATGTTGCTGCCATCAGCCATTATTTCTTCAAATATTTTTTCTGTTCAATTATTTGTCTCCATATTTGCTGGTACTCTAATTACAGTATATTAGATCTCTTGATATTATTCCACAGGTTATGGACATTCTTTTTTCCAACTGGTTTCCTCTTTCATTTTTACTTAAAATTATTTCTGTTGACAAGTTTCCAAGTTTATTCTGTCTTGGGCAGTGTCACATTTAGTGTTAATTTTATGCAGTGATCTTTAACTTTCAGAGATTGTAGGTTTTTGACTCTAAAAGTCCTTTTTTTTTTTTTTTTTTTTTGCTTTGTTGGGTATTCGTTTCTGTGCATGGGCTTTCTTCTAGTTGCGGCAAGTGGGGGCCACTCTTCATCGTGGTGTGTGGGCCTCTCACTGTCGCGGCCTCTCTTGTTGCGGAGCACAAGCGCCAGACGTGCAGGCTCAGTAGTTGTGGCTCACAGGCCTAGTTGCTCTGCGGCATGTGGGATCTTCCCAGACCAGGGCTCGAACCCATGTCCCCTGCATTGGCAGGCAGATTCTCAACCACTGCGCCACCAGGGAAGCCCTCTAGAAATCCATTTTGTTCTTTTTTAGAATTTTTATTTCTATTTCTAAAGATTTTCCATCTCTTTACACAATATAATCACCTTTTTTTAGTAACTGATTGAATATATTCTTAATATTTGTTTTAAAGTCATTGTCTGCTTATTCTAATAACTGGGTTATCTGCAAATCTGTTTCTAATGACTCTTTTTCTTAAATATGAGTTATATATATTTTTTTTGCATCTTTCCATGTAATGTAATTTTCTAATTGATTTTTTTGGCTATTATATTTGAATGTACAGTGGATACTAAAGTATAATTTTGTTTTATTTCCCGAAGAGTGCAAGAATTTCCTCTCTGATGGTAACCAGGAGTTGGTAATTCAGATTTCTTCTTGGGTTGTGTTTGCAAAGGTTTAATATTATATTGAGTTCACCTGTGTTTAGCCCAAGTTCCCTCATCTCATCGCTATTTGACCTTGTCAGTAGATGAGTTGGATGAGAATTGGCTGAAGTTTCAGATGTTTTTAGTTTGCCTTTGTATTAAACTCTGGCAGAGATCCAGAATGTGCAAAGTTATACAGTTTCCCTCTGCTTATCAATCATTCCCACAACTGCTGTTTTTCTCAGCAAGCCTCATAATGAGGGGAGTGTCAGGAGCAGAATTGTTGGTCCAAGTGCTCTGTCCTTGCATTTGGGACACTTCCAGACTCCAGTCCTTTTAGCCAGACCACACTGTCCTAAAAGGCTTGGCCAATGTCCCTCCATCCGTGAAAAGTCTCTCCATCTCTACCCAGATTCTGCCTGTACCCACAACGGGTACATGCCCAAGGTGTGGAAGCTGTCACAGCCCCCTGCTTGCCTATGAAAAGCTTATTTCTCTTGGAACTAAGTTCATCACTGCATTCACCTCTCTTCCCCTGCCCTGTAGAAAAATTTTCATTTTGTCTGGGTTATTTTGTTGTTACTAATGGGGTAATGGTTTTTACTATCCTTCCACATCTTGACCAGAAGTAGAAGTCTCAAAAGAAGTAGCCTGTTACTTAAACTGATTGTTCTGGACTGGCACGTCACTCTGTGATCCAGGTGTCTGAGAGGCGCTCGTTTGAGAAGTCTGTCTACTCTCAGCAGGGAGCTATCTTATCTGTGTACAGATTGGAGTATTACCTCAAGCTTTCTTCTGTCTGGTTTGCATCTCTGGCCAAAGCTACCTTTTGTATCTTTCTGTATTTTTCCTTCATCAAGCCATTCTCTGATTTTTAAAGAAATATTTATTTATTTATTTGGCTGTGACTGGTCTTTGTTGCAGCGTGCAGGATCTTTTACTTGTGGTGTGCAGAATCTTTAGTTGCAGCATGCAGGGTCTTTAGTTGTAGCATACGAACTCTTAGTTGTGGCATGTGAACTCCTAGTTGTAGCATGTGGGATCTAGTTCCCTGACCAGGGATCAAACCTGGGACCCCTATGTTGGGAGTGTGGAGTCTTAGCCACTGGACCACCAGGGAAGTCCTGCCATTTTATGATTTTTAAAACAAGATGATTTATAGTAAGTATGTAGGTTTCTCTATTTCTAAAAGCCTATAGGAAATCTGCAAAGCAGTGTTTCTGCTATATCAGAAACAGATGTCTAGAGACCTTCAAGACGGTGGAAGAGTAAGACGTGGAGATCACCTTCCTCCCCACAAATACATCAGAAATACATCTATGGAACAACTCCTACAGAACACCTACTGAACGCTGGCAGAAGACCTCATACCTCCCAAAAGGCAAGAAACTCCCCCACGTACCTGGGTAGGGCAAAAGAAAAAAGGAAACACAGAGACAAGAATAGGGACAGGACCTGCACCTCTGGGAGGGAGCCGTGAAGGAGTAAAAGTTTCCACACGCTAGGAAGCCCCTTCACTGGAGGAGACGGCGGGTGGCGGAGGGAAGCTTCAGAGCCACGGAGGAGAGTGCAGCAACAGGGGTGCGGAGGGCAAAGCGGAGAGACTCCTGCACAGAGGATTGGTGCCAACCGGCACTCATCAGCCTGAGAGTCTTCTCTGCTCACCTGCCGGGACGCTTGGTGGCTGGGAGCTGAGGCTCAGGCTTTGGAGGTCAGATCCCAGGGAGAGGACTGGGGTTGGCTATGTGAACACAGCCTGGAGGGGGCTAGTGTGCCACGGCTAGCCAGCAGGGAGTCCAGGGAAAAGTCTGGAACTGCTGAGGAGTCAAGAGACCTTTGTTTCGCGGTGCGCGAGGAGAGGGGATTCAGAGCACCGCCTAAACGAGCTCCAGAGACGGGTGCGAGCTGTGGCTATCAGCGCGGACCTGAGATGGGCATGACATGCTAAGTCTGCTGCTGCAGTCACCAAGAAGCCTGTGTGCAAGCACAGGTTAGTATCCACACCTGCCCTCCCAGGAGCCTGTGCAGCCCGCCACTGCCAGGTTCCCGTGATCCAGGGACAACCTCCCCAGGAGAACGCACTGCACGCCTCAGGCTGGTGCAACGTCACGCTGGCCTCTGCCCCCACAGGCTCACCCCGCATCCGTACCCCTCCCTCCCCCCAGACTGAGTGAGCCAGAGACCCCTAATCAGCTGCTCCTTTAACCCCGTCCTGTCTGAGCAAAGAACAGACGCACTCAGGTGCCCTACACGCAGAGGTGGGGCCAAATCCAAAGCTAAACCCCGTGAGCTGTGCGAACAAAGAAGAGAAAGGGAAATCTCTCCCAGCAGCCTCAGGAGCAGCAGATTAAATCTCCACAATCAACTTGATGTACCCTGCATCTCTGGAATACCTGAATAGACAACGAATCATCCCAAATTGAGGCGGTGGACTTTGGGAGCAAAGATATATATATTTTTTTCCTTTTTCTCTTTTTGTGAGTGTGTATGTGTATGCTTCCATTTGTGATTTTGTCTGTATAGCTTTGCTTTTACCATTTGTCCTAGGGTTCTGTCTGTCCAATTTTTTTTTTGTTTTGTTTTGTTTTTGTATAATTTTTAGTGCTTGTTATCATTGGTAGATTTGTTTTTTGGTTTGGTTGCTCTCCTTTCTTTTTTTAAAAATTATTTTAAATTTTTAATAATTAAAAAATTTATTTTAATAACTTATTTTATTTATGTACTTTTCTTTCTTTCTTTCTTTCTTTCTTTCTTTCTTTCTTTCCTTTCTTTCTTCTTTTCTCCCTTTTATTCTGAGGCATTTGGATGACAGGGTCTTGGTGGTCCGGCTGGGTGTCAGGCCTATGCCTCTGAGGTGGGAGAGCCAAGGTCAGGACATTGGTCCACCAGACACCTCCAGGCTACATGTAATATCAAACGGCAAAAATCTCCCAGAGATCTCCACCTAAACGCCAAGACCCAGCTCCACACAGTGACCAGCAAGCTACAGTGCTGGACACCCTATACCAAACAACTAGCAAGACAGGAACACAACCCCACCTACTAGCAGAAAGGCTGCGTAAAATCATAATAAAGTCACAGACACCCCAAAACACACCACCAGATGCAGACCCGCCCACCAGAAAGACAAGATCCAGCCTTGTCCACCAGAACACAGGCACTAGGGCCCTCTACCAGGAAGCCTACACAACCCACTGAGCCAACCTTAGCCACTGGGGACAGGACCAAAAACAACAGGAACTACGAACTGTGAAAAGGAGACCCGTCTCCCAAACATAGTAAGTTAAGCAGAATGAGAAGACAGAGAAACACACAGCAGATGAAGGAGCAAGGTAAAAACCCACCAGACCAAACAAATGAAGAGGAAATAGGCAGTCTACCTGAAAAAGAATTCAGAGTAATGATAGTAAAGATGACCCAAATCTTGGAAATAGAATGGAGAAAATATAAGAAACGTTTAACAAGGGCCTAGAAGAACTACAGAGCAAAGAAACAATGATGAATAACACAATAAATGAAGTTTAAAATTCTCCAGAAGGAATCAATACCAGAATAACTGAGGCAGAAGAATGGAGAAGTGACCTGGAAGATAAAATAGTGGAAATAACTACTACAGAGCAGAATAAAGAAAAAAGAATTAAAAGAATTGAGGACAGTCTCAGAGACCTCTAGGACAACATGAAACACACCAACATTTGAATTATAAGGGTCTCAAAAGAAGAGAAAATGAAAGGGAATGAGAAAATATTTGAAGAGGTTATAGTTGAAAACTTCCCTAATATGGGAAAGGAAATAATCAAGTCCAGGCAGTGCAGAGAGTCCCATACAGGATAAATCCAAGGAGAAACCTGCCAAGACACATATTAATCAAACTATCAAAAATTAAATACAAAGAAAACATATTAAAAGCAACAAGGGAAAAGCAACAAATAACATACAAGGGAATCCCCATAAGGTTAACAGTTCATCTTTCAGCAGAAACTCTGCAAGCCAGAAGGGAGTGGCAGGACATATTTTAAATGATGAAAGGGAAAAACCTACAACCAAGATTACTCTACCCAGCAAGGATCTCATTCAAATTCGATGGAGAAATTAAAACCTTTACAGACAAGCAAAAGCTAAGAGAATTCAGCACCACCAAACCAGCTTTACAACAAATGCTAAAGGAACTTCTCTAGGCAGGAAACACAAGAGAAGGAAAAGACCTACAATAACAAACCCAAAACAATTAAGAAAATGGGAATAGGAACATACATATCAATAATTACCTTAAATGTAAATGGGTTAAATGCTACAACCATAAGACATAGACTGGCTGAATGGATACAAAAGCAAGACCCGTATATATGCTGTCTACAAGAGACCCACTTCTGACCTAGGGACACATACAGACTGAAAGTGAGGGGATGGAAAAAGATATTCCATGCAAATGGAAATCAAAAGAAAGTTGGAGTAGCAATTCTCATATCAGACAAAATAGACTTTAAAATAAAGTCTATCACAAGAGAAAAAAAAAGACACTACATAATGATCAAAGGATCACTCCAAGAAGTTATAACAAATGTAAATATTTATGCACCCAACATAGGAGCACCTCAATACATAAGGCAACTGTTAAAGGCTATAAAAGAGGAAATCAACAGTAACACAATAATAGAGGGGGACTTTAACACCTCACTTACACCAACGGACAGATCATCCAAACAGAAAATTAATAAGGAAACACAAGCTTTAAATGACACAGTAGACCAGATAGATTTAGTTGTTTATAGGACCTTCCATCCAAAACCAGCAGATTACACTTTCTTCCCAAGTGCTCATGTAATAACATTCTCCAGGATAGACCATATCTTGGTTCACAAATCAAGCCTTGGTAAATTTAAGAAAATTGAAATCATATCAAGTATCTTTTCTGACCATAACTCTATGAGACTAGATATCAGTTACAAGAAAAAATCTGTAAAAAGTACAAGTACATGGAGGCTAAACAATACACTACTTAATAACCAAGAGATCACTGAAGAAATCAAAGAGGAAATCAAAAATTACCTGGAAACAAATGACAATGAAAACACGACGACCCAAAACCTATGGGATGCAGAAACAGCATTTCTAAGAGGGAGGTTTATAACAATACAATCCTACCTTCAGAAACAAGAAACATCTCAAATAAACAACTTAACCTTACACCTAAAGCAATTAGAGAAAGAAGAACAAAAAAACCCTAAAGTTAGCAGAAGGAAAGAAATCATGAAGATCAGATCAGAAATAAATGAAAAAGAAATGAAGGAAACAAAAGCAAAGATCAATAAAACTAAAAGCTGGTTCTTTCAGAAGATAAACAAAATTGATAAACCAGTAGCCAGGTTCATCAAGAAAAAAAGGGAGAAGACTCAAATCAATAGAATTAGAGGGGGCTTCCCTGGTGGTGCAGTGGTTGAGAATCTGCCTGCTAATGCAGGGGACATGGGTTTGAGCCCTGGTCTGGGAGGATCCCACGTGCCGTGGAGCGACTAAGCCTGTGCACCACAACTAATGAGCCTGTGCTCTGCAACAAGAGAGGCCAAGATAGTGAGAGGCCCGCGCACCGTGATGAAGAGTGGCCCCGGGTTGCCACAACTAGAAGAAAGCCGTCGCACAGAAACGAAGATGCAACACAGCAAAAATAAATTAATTAATTAATAAACTCCTACCCCAACATCTTCTAAAAAAAAAAAAAAAAATAGAATTAGAGGGCTTCTCTGGTGGCACAGTGGTTGGGAGTCCCCCTGCCGATGCAGGGGACGCGGGTTCGTGCCCTGGTCTGGGAGGATCCCACATGCCACGGAGCGGCTGGACCCGTGAGCCATGGCCACTGGGCCTGCGTGTCTGGAGCCTGTGCTCCGCAACGGGAGAGGCCACACAGTAAGAGGCCCACGTACAGAAAAATACATACATACATACATACATACATAAATTAAAATCATCCAACAAACAAAAGCCCAGGACCAGATGGCTTCACAGGCGAGTATCCCAGGAATGCCAGGATTCTTCAGTATATGCAAATCAAAGTGATACACCATATTAACAAATAGAAGAATAAAAACCATACAGTCATATCAATAGATGCAGAAAAAGCTTTGGACAAAATTCAACACCCATTTATGATTAAAACCCTCCAGAAAGTAGGCATAGAGGGAACTTATCTTGACATAATAAAGGCCATATATGACAAACCCACAGACAACATCATTCTCAATGGTGAAAAACTGAAACCATTTCCACTAAGATCAGGAAGAAGACAAGGTTGCCCACTCTCACCACTATTATTCAACATAGTTTTGGAATTTTTAGCCACAACAGAGAAGAAAAAGAAATAAAAGGAATCCAAATTGGAAAAGAAGAAGTAAAACGGTCACTGTTTGCAGATTACATGATATTATACGTACAGAATCCTGAAGATGCTACCAGAAAACTACTAGAGCTAATCAATGAATTTGGTAAAGTAGCAGGATACAAAATTAATGCACAGCAATCTCTTGCATTCCTATACACTAATGATGAAAAATCTGAAAGAGAAATTAAGGAAACACTCTCATTTACCATTGCAACAAAAAGAATAAAATACCTAGGAATAAACCTACCTAAGGAGACAAAAGACCTGTATGAAGAAAACTATAAGACACTGCTGAAAGAAATTAAAGATTATACAAACAGATGGAGAGATACACCATGTTCTTGGATTGGAAGAATCAGCATTGTGAAAACGACTGTACTACCTAAAGCAATCTACAGATTCAATGCAATCCCTATCAAACGACCACTGGCATTTTTCACAGAACTAGAGCAAAAGACTTCACAATTTGTTTGAAAACACAAAAGACCCCGAATAGCCAAAGCAATCTTGAGAAAGAAAAATGGAGCTGGAGGAATCAGGCTCCCTGACTTCAGACTATACTACAAAGCTACAGTAAACAAGACAGTCTGGTACTGGCACAAAAACAGAAATAGAGATCAATGGAACAGGATAGAAAGCCCAGAGATAAACCCATGCACATATGGTCACCTTATCTTTGATAAAGGAGGCAAGAATATACAATGAAGAAAAGACAGCCTCTTCAACAAGTGGTGCTGACAAAACTGGACAGCTACATATAAAAGAATGAAATTAGAGCACTCTCTAACACCATACACAAAAATAAATTCATAATTGATTAAAGACCTAAATGTAAGGCCAGGCACTGTAAACCTCTTAGAGGAAAACATAGGCAGGACACTGTATGACATAAATCACAGCAAGATCCTTTTTGACTCACCTCCTAGAGAAATGGAAATAAAAACAAAGATAAGGAAATGGGACCTAATGAAACTTAAAAGATTTTTGCACAGCAAAGGAAACCATAAACAAAATGAAAAGACAACCCTCAGAATGGGAGAAAATATTTGCAAATGAAACAACTGGCAAAGGATTAATCTCCAAAATTTACAAGCAGCTCATGCAGCTCAATATCAAAAAATACAAACAATCCAATCCAAAAATGGGCAGAAGATCTAAATAGACATTTCTCCAAAGAAGATATACAGATTGCCAACAAACACATGAAAGAATGCTCAACATCACTAATCATTAGGGAGATGCAAATCAAAGCTACAATGAGATATCACCTCACACCAGTCAGAATGGCCGTCATCAAAAAATCTACAAACAATAAATGCTGGAGAGGGTGTGGAGAAAAGGGAACCCTCTTGCACTGTGGTGGGAATGTAAATTGATACAGCCACTATGGAGAACAGTATGGAGGTTCCTTAGAAAAATAAAAATAGAACTACCATATGACCCAGCAATCCCACTACTGGGCATATACCCTGAAAAAACCATAATTCAAAAAGAGTCATGTACCACAATGTTCACTGCAGCTCTATTTACAATAGCCAGGACATGGAAGCAACCTAAGTGTCCATCGACAGATGAATGGATAAAGAAGATGTGGCACATATATACAATGGAATATTACTCAGCCATAAAAAGAAACGAAATTGAGCTATTTGTAGTGAGGTGGATGGACCCAGAGTCTGTCATACAGAGTGAAGTAAGTCAGAAAGAGAAAAACAAATACCACATGCTAACACATATATATGGAATCTAAAACAAACCAAAAAAGTGGTTATGGAGAATCTAGAGGCAGGATGGGAATAAAGACGCAGACCTACTAGAGAATGGACTTGAGGACATGGGGAGGGGGAAGGGTAAGCTGGGACAAAGTGAGCAAGTGGCATGGACTTATATACACTACCAAATGTAAGGTAGATAGCTAGTGGGAAGCAGCTGCACAGCACAGGGAGATCAGCTCAGTGCTTTGTGACCACCTAGAGGGATGGGATAGGGAGGGTGGGAGGGAGGCTCAAGAGGGAGGGGATGTGGGGATATATGTATACGTATAGCTGATTCACTTTGTTATAAAGAAGAAACTAACTCAACATTGTAAAGCAATTATTCTCCAATAAAGATGTTTAAAAAAAAAATAGAAACGGATGTCTGTTGCTGTGGTGGGAAAACAGGTTGACTACCTGCTTCTCAGAGATACTGTACTCTGGGCCTGAAGTCACTCTGAGGGCATTTCACAAAACCTTTCTAGGCCTCAGTATCCTAGTTTCTAACATGAGGGTTTGGATTAAATGATCTCTGACTATCTTCCAGGTCTAAACTTCAGATATGGGTAGCTCCAAAGTCTCTTAAATGAGCTTCAGACAACTGAGTCAATAAATTTGACCAAAGTAATACATGCCATTGCCCTTTAAGTGACCTAGTTCTGATTTATCTGGACCTAAGGCTAGAATTGGCCTGACCTGGTCTTAGACTCGATAGGTTGTCCCATCCTTATATTACCTTTTTTCACCTCTAGCCCTGTGGATACAGAATAGGAAGCAGCCTCAAAGTGCTGGCAATAAAAGTTCTTGCCAGACCAGAGTCAAGTCAGGAGATAACAACTGTTCTCTTCTGGTTTAAACCTCTTTGTACCAAGGGATATTCTAACATCCCTTGAAGATTTAAAAATATTGTTTTTGTTTAAATAATCAAAATAATTTTTGGCATCATAGTAGCAACACTATAGTACCCCTAAGATATGGTGCAAAAACTTAGGTAAATTCCTCATAAGAGGCTCTTCAGGGAAGTCAGGGAGTTAGAGTTGCATACTTAATAGTTCAAGGAATTTGTCCCTGTTGCCAATGGCTGTGCTTTCCAACAGACTTCTCTTTCTCCCATGAATCTTCAGTTCTGCTGGGACTTGATGACGCTCTTAATAATCAAATAACAATAACTCTTTCGAGGTTACTTAATGAGCTTTAGATTTTAAAAAGCACACATGCACATCTTATCTCATAGACTGATGACTGTCTTTTCGTGATATGATACTGGAACTGGCTGTGGATCTGGTCCAAAGTCACATTGCTCATGGAATTCAACCAGGCCAGCAAAATCAAGGTTCTGATTTGTGCTGGAGTGAGTGTCAGTGTCTGAAACAAGCTTTCAGTCAAAATTTGACTGTGGCTTTATTCTTTGCAGAACATGAGATTTTTAGAAATATTCTGAATAAAGGAAAGTCTTCCAAGATCAAATATCTGTGGAAAATGATCCTCCTCCACTCTTAAAGGATCACAATGAATGCTCATATTTATTAATGGCTCTTCAATAAAGAAAATTATTTACCTTTTTTTGTTGTTGTTCAGCCTAAGAGTTCCACAAATTATTTGGTTATAATAAATTTTTTCCTACATTGGAAGCACTGGAATCCTCTGAGATTAAGTTAACCTGACAAACCCTGAACAGGAAATCATGTGTGGAAATGATGCCAAGTATGTTCTTACAAGACTCTATCCCATGTGTGAAGGTATTCCTTGTTCAAGCACAGGAATAGGCTTGGAATAGCAGAATGGCTGTGTCCGATGGATATATGGCCAAGAGATGCTGAGGCTCTGAAAGCTTGCCCTCATCTCTCTCTGACACAGTTAGCCTTGGTGACATAAGCTTGGGGCTGCATTTTTCTCATATGTATGAATTAATAGAGCCAAAATAAACAGAATTCCAAATGTAAAGGAAAAAGCTCATCAGTCCACTGCTGCTCTGTACCTAAAGCAAAAGTTCTGTACGAAATCACTTCTGTAAGTAGCCATTTCTACCTGGGCTTCCAGGGAATAGGAAACCATTTTGTTAACTGTTGTACTCGGTAATTCAGGAGATGTAATTTATGAGCTGTTCCAGAGGCCAAGAACAGAATTATCCCAGCAGAAAATACAGTACTTTAAGAGTAATGAAATCCCCACTCTGAAGCAAAAGGAAAAAGCAGATATTGAGAGTCTTAGAGTCTATTTTTTTTTTTTGTACAATTATTTATTTATTTATTTTTGGCCGTGTTGGGTCTTCATTGCTGCATGTGGGCTTTCTCTAGTTGCGGTGAGCAGGGGCTACTCTTCATTGCGGTGTGTGGACTTATCATTGCGGTGGCTTCTCGTTGCAGAGCACAGGTTCTAGGCACACGGGCTTCAGCCGTTGTGGTGTGAGGGCTCATTAGTTGTGGCTCGCGGGCTATAGAGCTCAGGCTCAGTAGTTGTGGTGCACGGGCTTAGTTGCCCTGTGGCATGTGGGATCTTCCCGGACCAGGGCTCGAACCCATGTCCCCTGCATTGACAGGCAGATTCTTAAGCATTGCACCACCAGGGAAGTCCCAAGAGTCTTAAGAGTCTATTAGCAAAATATATTAAATGCACATGTACTGAGGTGATGGGTAATGTTAAAGTTGGTCTAAGTTGCCTATTGATGTTTTTTTTTTTGAATTTTTTTTTCACATCTTTATTGGAGTATAAATGCTTTACAATGTTGTGTTAGTTTCTACTGTACAACAAAGTGAATCACCTATACGTATACATATATCCCCACATCCCCTCCCTCTTGAGCCTCCCTCCCACCCTCCCTATCCCATCCCTCTAGGTGGTCACAAAGCACCGAGCTGATCTCCGTGTGCTGTGCAGCTGCTTCCCACTAGCTATCTATTTTACATTTGGTAGTGTATATATGTCCATGCCAATCTCTCCCTTCATCCCAGCTTCCCCTTCCCCCCAACGTCCTCAAGTCGATTCTCTATGTCTGCATCTTTATTCCTGCCCTGCCACAAGGTTCATCATTACCGCTTTTTAAAATTCTATATATATGTATTAGCATACGGTATTTCTTTTTCTCTTTTTTTTTATACAGCAGGCTCTTATTAGTCATCAATTTTATACACATTAGTTTATACATGTCAATCACAATAGCCCAATTAATCACAGCACCCCTCCACACCCCCACAGCTTTCCCCCTTTGGTGTCCATACATTTGTTCTCTACATCTGTGTCTCTATTTCTTCCCTGCAAACCAGTTCATCTGTACCATTTTTCTAGGTTTCACATATATGCGTTAATATACGATATTTGTTTTTCTATTTGACTTACTTCACTAAATGTTGAGGTTATTTTTGTGTATGGTGTTAAGGAGTGTTCTAATTTCATTCTTTTACATGTAGCTGTCCCGTTTTCCCGGCACCACTTATTGAAGAGACTGTCTTTTCTCCATTGTATATCCTTGCCTCCTTTGTCATAGATTAGTTGACCATAGGTGCATGGGTTTATCTCTGGGGTTTCTATCTTGTTCCATTGATCTATGTTTCTGTTTTTGTACTGGTACCATATTGTTTTGATTACTGTGGCTTTGTAGTATAATCTGAAGTCATGGAGTCTGATTCCTCCAGCTCCGTTTTTTTCCCTCAAGACTGCTTTGGCTATTTGGGGTATTTTGTGCCTCCATACAAATTTTAGGATTTTTTGTTCTAGTTCTGTAAAAAATGCCATTGGTAATTTGATATGGATTGCATTGAATCTGTAGATTGCTTTGGGTAGACTGCATCGGCAGGCGGACTCTCAACCACTGCGCCACCAGGGAAGCCCTTGGGTTTGTTTTTGTAGGTTCTTTCTTCTGTTGTGTTTCCCACTTAGAGAAGTTCCTTTAGCATTTGTTGTAGAGCTGGTTTGGTGGTGCTGAATTCTCTTAGCTCTTGCTTGTCTGTAAAGCTTTTGATTTCTCCATCGAATCTGAATGAGATCCTTGCTGGGTAGAGTAATCTTGGTTGTAGGTTCTTTCCTTTCATCACTTTAAGTATATCATGCCACTCCCTTCTGGCTTGTAGAGTTTCTGCTGAGAAATCAGCTGTTAACCTTATGGGAGTTCCCTTGTATGTTATTTGTCATTTTTCCCTTGCTGCTTTCAATAATTTTTCTTTGTCTTTAATTTTTGCCAATTTGATTACTATGTGTCTCGGCGTATTTCTCCTTGGGTTTATCCTATATGGGACTCTCTACGCTTCCTGGACTTGGGTGGCTATTTCCTTTTCCATGTTAGTGAAGTTTTTGACTATCATCTCTTCAAAGATTTTCTCTGGTCCTTTTTCTCTCTCTTCTCCTTCTGGGACCCCTATAATGCGAATGTTGTTGCGTTTTATGTTGTCCCAGTGGGCTTTTAGGCTGCCTTCATTTCTTTTCATTCTTTTTTCTTTATTCTGTTCCGCAGCAGTGAATTCCACCATTCTGTCTTCCAGGTCACTTATCAGTTCTTCTGCCTCAGTTATTCTGCTATTGATTCCTTCTAGTGTATTTTTCATTTCAGTTATTGTATTGTTCTTCTCTGTTTGTTCTTTAATTCTTCTGGGTGTTTGTTAAACATTTCTTGGATCTTCTCAGTCTTTGCCTCCATTCTTTTTCCAAGGTCCTGGATCATCTTCACTATCATTATTCTGAATTCTTTTTCTGGAAGGTTGCCTGTCTCCACTTCATTTAGTTGTTTTTCTGGGGTTTTATCTTGTTCCTTCATCTGGTACATAGCCCTCTGCCTTTTCATCTTGTCTATCTTTTTGTGAATGTGGTTTATGTTCCACAGGCTGCAGGATTGTAGTTCTTCTTGCTTCTGCTCTCTGCCCTCTGGTAGATTAGGCTATCTAAGAGGCTTGGGCAAGTTTCCTGATCAATGTGCTACTTTTTGGATCAGGCCCTGTTGATAATCTAAAATTCTCTGGAATATGCTGACAGTCCAGTGGTTAGGACTCGGCGCTTTCACTGCCGGGGCCTGGGTTTGATCCCTGGCCGGGGAACTAAGGTCCCACAAGCAACATGGCACAGCCCAAATTCATCTGGACTCTCCAAGGGGGCGAATGGGCACAAGAGGTCTCTGCTGGTACCAAGGCTCTGGTTCCTTCTAGAGTTCAGGCGAAGCAGGGAAGTCTGCTCTGGGTCCCTTTATGGTCACCCAAACTGTCAGCTAGATTCCAGTGCCCAGAAGCTTCTCTGCTGAGTCAGTGCCCTGCCCACGACATCCTTCCCTATTGATGTTTTAATGTTTGGACTAGTTGGGTTCTTTCCCATGTCACTCTCCCACAGTTAACCTTGACTTTGTTGTTGACCTAACCTGAGCCTTGCATACTTTCTACATCAGGAAAAGTTTAGGAATTTATAAAGCAAAATAACAAGACTCTGTGATTTGTTACAGTAATAGTTACTTTCCTGTTAGGAATTTTGAATCTAAAACAAAACAAGAAGATCAGGCTTGTATACGGTAGGCAGCTTGTGAATCTACAACACAGTGTAGGCGCAAGGCACTGAAAAGGAAAGTTTGCAGAAATGGGGCCAATTCACAGTATTCAAATAGCCAATCTGCTTCTAACACACATTTCTGGACAAATATCTTGAGATGAATTAAATATATTGACAGAGTATTACGTTGCTTAGGTGGAAGAAATTTAGAGGGAAATGGGAAAGGGGAAACAGAGAATGTATCCATACGCACAGTTCTAAAAAAGTACAAACTATCTTTTTTATCTCCATTAGGTAATGATTTAATGGAAATTTTAATGATAACATAGCCCAAAGATTATTGTAAAAGTATAGAACTTATATTAACTATCATAAAGAATCTATTTAGTCCTAAGAATGCAGAATGGCTATATTTATTTCAACAAAGAAGCAATTAAACTTTGCCTCTTTGCAAACACAGATTGGTATTTAAGTATCTAATTTAGCCTACTTACAGAGCAAGCTGCTGAGAGATTTGCAGGGTAAAATTCATGGGTTCATTGGGAATTGCCTATTTTGATTACAGGCATCCACTTGCTTTGTTGGTACTAGCTATTCTTAATATGTAGGAAGGCCAAAATACTACTGGATAATCAATTACCAGGCCTTAAATAAAAATAGGTGAAGTAAACAGTCTAGTTCTGCTGGAAAGTATTTCTTCCCCTACAAAATTACCTCTTTGCATGCTTTAACTGATGTCTTTAATTCTACAATTAGAAATATATTGCTTTTAATTCATATTAAAAAGTAAACAGAAGAGCTGTTCTAGCATATTAAACCTTTTCTGTCAGTTGAAAAATAGATTAATGTTTCACAATAAACTCTTTCAACTACTGACACTCAAGGAGAATAAATTTGCCAAATCCTTTCCTGAAATCAGGCTTTGAAGGGGAAAGTAGCATGATCTTTAGAACACTGAATGCCAAGGAGCTGCCAGTAATAGGAGGTGAGACTATCCAAGACCATTCTTCCTTATTAATAGTATTTTTCCAACAGTGATTATTATAAATACTCTCCCCAACCCCAGTTTAAAAAGTTGACCCTAAAAAGTCTCTGGGGTTGTGTTTGAATTTTTAGAACCATCATATTCTCAAACCTTGCCAAATAAAAGCAGTATTCTCACCTAAAAAACACTTCAGATCCCTTTAGCATCACTCAGTGCCTAGGGTTTTCTGTACTTCTGGACATTGCCATTCATTCAACAAACACCTAAGGATGGTAAGACACTTCTGTAGTCCTCTGGCCTAGAATGGGAAAACAGTGGGAGAGACAATTCATGAGCAATGCATTGCTGTCTTTATGGCCTCGCTGTCTAGTCCTCTCTGAAATTATCATATGTGGCTCTTTAAATGTTTATTTTGTCTATTTGTTTTGCTTTGAACGTGTAGTTTTTAAGTTAATTAGATTTGAACGTGCAGCTTTTAAGTTAATTAGATTATCTGTGGCTTTAAAGAAAAATGCAAATATTTTCCTAGGATCTGTTAACAATAAGCAAACAAATGTGATTTTTAAGGAATTTACTTTGAGGTTTAATTGTATAAACTTACATATAAATTTGACTCCATGGTGAGTTGTCCCACATGCATTGTCCATGAAAAAGTTTTGGAAAGACCAGAAGAATTTTCCTGCCTAGTGACTAGACCCGGACCCTGCTGGGAGGAAGCCATAGTCTCAGATTCTTCATGTGTGATGACAGATGGGCTGAGTACAGGGGGATACCCAGGAGTCCTTTTACTAAGTTCCCTAGTTTAGAACTCATTTGACAAATGTGGTTCCCATTTATGGAAAGAATTCACAAACATGATCAGTTTTTTATTTTTGCAAATGTCAAAAATCACAGAATTAAAAAGGAGGAGTAGGAGCTTCCCTGGTGGCGCAGTGGTTGAGAGTCCGCCTGCCGATGCAGAGGACACGGGTTCGTGCCCCGGTCCAGGAAGATCCCACATGCCGCGGAGCGGGTGAGCCCGTGGGCCATGGCCGCTGAGCCTGCGTGTCCAGAGCCTGTGCTCCGCAACGGGAGAGGCCACAACAGTGAGAGGCCCACGTACCGCAAAAAAAAAAAAAGGAGGAGTAAATTTGAAGCCTGTTTGATTAATGAAAAAACTAAGACTCAGAACGAGAACCATCCACTGGGCCCAGAGCTAAAACAACTTGCCATAGCGTTATTGGAAACCAGCATCAGGAGAACCCAGGACCCCACACTTTCCCATCCAGACTACTGGTTCACGTCCAGCAAAGGGAATTTTGTCCCCTGGAAGGTTGCAGACTGATGGATTCAAGATTAAGTAAATCTAACTGGCAAATAGTGAAGTGCCTCAATAATTTTTTTTTCTGCCTCAATAGTTTTTGACAGTTGATTTTGTGTTATTGTAATACCTTGAACAACCAGGGATCACCTGGTTAAGGGTGACCCCTAAAGAGAGGACTTAAAGTATTTTTTAAATTGTGTCATGAGATAGAATTCTTTTATTTCTAAAATTAGGTTATATACCTAATAACCTAATAGGAATCTTATTTCTTTCTTCATGTAGCCAAGATATTTTTAAAAATTGTTCTTTAGACTGTAATGTAATGATCTGGGGAGAAGTTTTTCCAACATGGATGATCTTTTAAACCAATGTCTGCATGCCACTTTTTTTCAGCTTCCATCAGATTCAATTTGTAATCTCAACTGTAAATTGGCCCTATTGTTGTTCAGAATGTCTTTATATTATAAGTGGACTAGAGTACCAGCCTGACTTGGGGAGAAATTATTTCATCCCAGTTGTAGAACTTGCAGCGTCCTGCAGGTCTTCTTCATAACCTGAAGCATTCATTTACCACAATATATAGAGGAGTACTGAACAATTGCTGTCTGGAGATGTATGCCTTTCTTAACATATAAAGATGACCGATGGTCATTAGTCCATCATCGAGATCTAAAATGTATTTTTTTTACAGCCTTCATGGTAAACTCACCTGCTGCTCTTTTCCAGATGGCTGCCTAGGGGACAGTTAGAGAGAAACTGAGTGGTCCATACAACCACCAGCCCCATGACCCTTGACTCATCTGGTCTAGCCAAACAAGTTTTCATGGGGAAAAACTAGAACAAAAACAAAAAAAAACCTTTCATACAGTGCCTTTAACTGTGGTTCTATCGGTAGAGATTAAGTTATAGAACCACTAGCTGCATCACCAAATTTAGTCAAAGTACTTGCAATGAACTTTCTCTCTGATTCAGCAGTACTGAATTTCATTTTGTTTTTCCCAGTTTCAAAAAAAGTCTCAACCAAAAGGAGAGGAGGAAATCTTTCTAATATCTGGACAAACCTTAAATAACTTTTCAGATTATGAATTATATGTATACAGCTGACTTGATTTCTGTGTAAGTAGCTGTGTGTATACTTTAAAGCCCAAGGACTAGGAGCTGGGGATGACAGGAGAGAAAGCATTTGATTCAGAGGTAGACAACAAGGCCCTCTCTGCTTGTCCTGTATCAAGGTCTCGTTCCCGGCAGTTCCCTCAACTGTGACAAATTGATTCAGCTTCATAGCCTTTATGTTTCTGGTGTTGAAAATGTATTTCTCTTGCCCATCTTCCTTCACTCTGGTTCGAATTCCTGTGTTGCAGTCTGACAGTATAGCAGGAAGAATAAAAAGAGTTACACTTTTGAAGCTCTGTTGCCTAACTAGGCTTTGCAGTAACTGGGCTGGTGACATGTTCTCTAGACATCACCCATAACACAGGATTGTCTCTCTAGGAATGGTCACTTGCAAAGATTGGTTTTGCCTAGCATTAGCCAAACAATGCATGGAGTTTCTACATGACTTATTTTTTTATTTAGGTAAAATTCATATACATAAAATTTACCATTTTAACCATCTGAAAGTGTACAGATGGCTTTTGTGGCTTTTTGTACACTTATAACATTGTGCAACCATCACCACTGTCTAATTCTAGAACATTTTCATCACTCCATAAGGAAACCTCAAGCCCCTTAAGCAGTTACTCCCCATTCCCCCTTCAGTCCAGCCCCTGGCAACCACTAGTCTGCTTTCTGTCTTTATGGACTTGCATATTCTAGATATTTCATATAAATGGAATCATGCAATGTGTGGCTTTTGTGTCTGGCTTTTTTCACTTACCATAATGTTTTCAAGGTGCATCCATGTTGTAGCATGTATTGGTACTTCATTCCTTTTTATGTACTGTATGGATGTACCAAGTTTTGTTTATCCATTCTTCAGTTGATGGACATTTGAGCTCTTTAGACATTTCGGCTATTGTGAATAGTTCTGCTATAAACATACATGTACAAATTTTTGTTTGAATATCTGTTTTCAGTTCTTTTGTGTATATACCTAGGAGTAGAATTGCTGTGTCATATGGTATTTCTATGTTAACTTTCTGAGAAACCTTCAAACTGTTTCCACAAGTACCTGCACTGTTTTACGTTCTTACCAGCAATGTATGAGGGTTCCAATTTCTCTACATCCTTACCAACACTTTAATTTCCTTTTTTTTTTATTATAGCCATCCTAGTGGAAGGTAAAGTGATATCTTACTGTGCTTTTGACTTGCATTCCCCTAATGTTAAGCATTTTTTTCAGTGTTTATTGACCATTTATATATCTTCTTTGGAGCAATGTCTATTCAATTCCTTTGCCCATAGTTTTAATTGGCTTTTTGTTCTTTCGTTGTTGAGTTGTAAGAGTTGTATTCCAGATACTACACCCTTATCAGATATGTGACTTTCAAATATTTTTTCCTATTCTGTGGGTTGTCTTTTCACTTTCTTGATAGTGTCCTTTGATACTTCTACATGGCTTTTACAGAGCTGGACCTATGTGAAATTTGAAGTGTCTTTAGTCAGACTTCCAGCTTCCTCATCACTCTTATGATACATTCCCAAAGGGCCAGAAAAAAAAAATGCTTTCTCATAAATTCATTCACAGTGGTATTTAAATGACTGATAAGACTTAATAACTTTTCCTCCTACCAAAGGTACCAGCCTCACAGTAGGTAAAAAGGAAGCAAAGGTAGTTGTGAAATTTCAGGCATAGATGAGTACAGTGGGCTGGGAGCATGGAATGCCTTTCTGTTGCTCCTGAAATTATACTAATTTAACATCTCCAATTCTACTTAATATAAAGTTTCTAGTCCTGAGTCTAATGTTTTACAAAAGCCAGTGATGCCCTCTGTGAAGCTTTCTACTAAGTTTCTGTGGCCTCTGTCAGGCAGACACCATGCCAAGCACATCAGTAAATACATCTCAACATGTTCTGCTCTTAAATAGTCTGTGGTTCAGATGCTTTTGGAAAAAATGGACCATTTCATTGAAACTCACCTGTAGGACTTGGAGATCACCTCTGAGCTCTCATCTGTATGTTAGCCCTAGATGTCTTCAGAGCACCATGAACTCCACTGAACATATTTGCATTTTCTTATTCAGTATTCCTGAATCAGGTTGTCCTGGGGTTGAAAAATATCCATGATGTCCTAGCCTTCCATGCCGGCAGGGGCACCCATTTGGGTCTTCTCTGCCATTTCCTGCACACGATTCTTTATTTTAGCATCATGGATGCTGCTGACAGCTCTAAGGATTATGCTTGAAGACAAAACCTAAATTACCCTAATCAGCCCTCTCTGAGGCTGGCAGGTATGCAGTGCTGTCACAGAGCGTTGGTGATATACAATCTGCCGTGAATAGAGATCTTTTCAGCTGCTCTGGCAGGGCCACCTGCCGTCTGTGCCCCACTTCCTGCCAGGAAGCTCAGTGACCTTCAGCGGCCAAAGCCAAGTGATTAGAAAACTGGTAGCATTTGTGCCAGGAGCTCAGTCTCTGTGGGTTTTGTTTGCAGCAATAGAAAATCAGGAAGCCCCAGAAAAGAACTGCGGAGATGTGTTCTCCTTATCCAAAGATACAGGGAAGAGATTCTGCCTGTACTAAGGTAGTGAAAAAAAACCTTGTGGTGAATTTTTCTTTTCCCAGACCTGCATGCCTAATATTTGGCCAATAAGTTTCTCAAAATAAACAAGCACTTTTGAGCTGCTTACCCATTTAGTAATGAAAGGGGAGACAGAAGCATCTAATAAGATAAATCTAAAAGTTAAAAATCAGACCAAATTAGCAATGAATAATTGGAAATTGAAAAAATTTTAAATACCATTAAAAATACAGAATCAAAGGGATAAATCTGATAAAGATGTGTAAGACCTGTGCAATAAAAAGTGCAAAACATCTGAGAGAAATTAAAGATCAAAATAAATGGAAAGCTGTATCATCTTCATGCATCAGATGATTCAATATAGCTAAGATGTCCATTCTCCCTAAAATGATCTACAGATTCAATGCAATTCGAATCAAAATTCCAGTAGACTTTTTTATAGAAATTGACTAAAATTGTAAAATTTATATGAAAGTGCAAAGGACCTAGCATAACCAAAGCAACTTTGAAAAAAAAACAAAGTTAGGAGACTAATGCTAACTGATTTCAAGATTTACAAAGCTACAGTATGAAGATATTGTAGCAATGGTGTAAAGATAGATCAATAGGACAGAATAGAGGGTCCGGAAATAGACCCACTCACATATAGACAACTTACTTTCAACAAAGATACAGGGCTTCCCTGGTGGCAGGTGGTTGAGAGTCCACCTGCCGATGCAGGGGACACGGGTTCGTGCCCCGGGCCAGGAAGATCCCACATGCCGCGGAGTGGCTGGGCCCGTGAGCCATGGCCGCTGAGCCTGCGCGTCCGGAGCCTGTGCACCGAAACGGGAGAGGCCACAACAGTGAGAGGCCCACGTACCGCAAAAAAAAAAAAAAAAAAAAAAAGCTAAAATTAATAAGACTGGTCAAACCAAATAATGTTGAGGATGTAGAAGAACTGAAACCTTCATACACTACTGGTTAGAATATAATTCGGTATAACCACTTTAGGTAATAGTCTGGCAGTTTCTTTAAAAGCTTGCACACCCATGTTCCTAGCAGCACTATTTCATACTAGCCAAAAGGTTGAAGCAACCCAAATGTCCCTGGACAGATGAATGGATAAACAGAGTGTGGTATATGCAGACAATGGAATATTATTCAGCCTTAAAAAGGAAAGCAATTCTGTCACATGCTGCATGAATGAAACTTGAAGACATTATGCTAAGTGAAATAAACCAGTCACAAAAAGATAAATATTGTATGATTTACTAATATGAGGTATCTAAAGTAGTCAAATTCATAGAAACAGAGAATAAAATGGTGGTTACTAGGGGTTGTGGGGAGGGAAAAAGGGGAGTTGTTGCATAATTGATATAGAGTTCAGATTTGCAAGATGAAAGAGTCTGGAGAACTGTTTCGCAATGTGTTAACACATTGTCCATATAAAGACTTGTATACAAGTGTTCATAGAAGCCTAGTTTGTAATAGCCAGAAACCAGAAAGGATCCAAATATCCATAAACAGATGGATAGATAAACAAATTATGGTTTAAATAGAAGGATATATTTCATGACTCTCAATTCTGTTCCACTGATTTTTAAGTCTGTCCTTACACCAGTACCCCACTGATTTGTTTACTGTAGCCTTGTAGTAAATTTTGAAATCAGAAAGTGTGAGTCCTCCAACTTTGCTCTTCTTTTTCAGGATTGCTACCTATTCTGGGGTTGCATTTAATCTGTGTATCAATATATCACCAAAGATAGAAATCCAATAGTCTCTCCCAGAAGCCTCTCTAAATAAATGTGTCCTTTCACATTTGATCATTTTACTAATACATTTTCTTTTCACTTTGTCCCTAAAGTCTGGTTAATCCCCTTCATAGACTTAAAGAACTTTCCTAAATTGACTTTTAGCTTTCTTGTTTGACATGATTTATCTCTTACTTTCATATTTCATTAAAAACCTAGACTTTTACTTTTAGTCATTTTCAGTTTTCGTTGGAATCTGCCACAATAGATCAGAAAAGATGTTAGTGCATTGTTCTGAAGCCTACGATCAGTGTTTTTCCTTCTTTGCTGTGTTGCTTTGATTTGAGACCTTTGAAGATAAAGATAATGTGGAAAGAGGTATAGCAAATCCAGCTCAGATTGTGTTATGTTACCAGAGCATCCCGAGAATGCCAAATTTATATGTGCTGATCCTGGCCTTGCATAGGCTGGCTTTGTCTTCCTGAAGAAGCCTCTTGACAGCCTGGGGCCTTGAAAGTCACTGGCCTGCAAAGGGGAATGGTGAGACGAGGAGACCTCGACCTGTGGAGACATTCTTTTAATGAAGCCTGACCTTCCTTCATCCATACGGCCACAGTGTGGGCAGGGACCCCAAGACAAAGCAGATCAGGGGCCGGAGCAGCAGAGAGGCAAGTCCAGAGGGGAGGGCTGAAGGGAGCAGCAAGGACAAAATTAGCCCTTGTGAAGCGTCTCCTCCCTTGCCTCTGCTGGGTTGGATTCCAACCCAAGCCACAAGGCAATTGTACAGAAATGGGAGGGCTTGTTGGCTGGAGGTCCCCCTGAATAGAAGATTCAAGAATACTAATGTGCAAGGAGTGATGATGAAGTCCAAACCATTTAAAAAGAGGGCCATTATCATCGTCAGTGTCGGGAAAGAACACACCCACACTCAGCCACGTTCAGTACCATTGTCTAGAACAGCTGCAGCAGGAACAGTAACAACAGGCAGCTCTGACTTTGGGAGGCTTCCCACCCCATCCATTGTTTCACCTAAAGGTTCTCAACCTTCCCAACCCAGAATTGCTCTCATCCTTACTCTCAGCCTTTAAGAAGTGGAACTGTATCAGACATGGCTGACAGCTTCGCTCCGGGAAGACTTACAGAGCCCTCTGAAATATGGAGTGCTTTCTTTCCCTCCACAACCCCATCCGCTGACCCTATGCCCACTTTAGGGGGCATGGCCTCTCTACTCTGCACCAGTTGACAGCAAAACTCAAAAGCTGTTTTAAGTCAGTGCCTGTTCTGCTGCCCACTACCCTCCCCTTTTTATTCTATTTTATGTATTATTATTTTTTTCCTCCTCTCCTTTTTAGGGCCTCAGTTAACTCAGTGAAGAGGTTGGCCTCAGTTGGTTGTGAAGTTCTTTGCACATGATGTGTCCCATGAGATTCGGAAGTACTCGGCTTGGTATCTGGTACCAGCTATTGCCTGGCTACTCCAAAAGCCTGGATTTATACTCTGAGCTTCTGACCTGCCCCTACTTTCCCTTCAAAACATATTCATCCTGTGTCCCATTCCTTCAGGGTCTTACCCAAAGCATTCCAGTTACTTAGTACCTCTGTTTTCTCCATCCTATGGTGCCTATCAGTGGGTCATCCAGACAAGAAGCAAATTAGAATATAAAAAGTAATGCATCTTTGAGAATTATGTCTTTGAGAAACATGCACCTACATTATGATCATATGCTTCACTGAGTGAATAGCAATAATATAAAAATACTTAGAAAAATGCAGATGGATTTAATTGGGTATTTGTTATGGACTTTTAGAATACTGAACCCCAAATCTCAGTTGTGGCTTTTCAAACAGGGAGGTTCTAACGTGAGCTGAGAATGCCAGCCACGTACATACTCAAGACACAGAAAAGAGATTGGAGTGGATTTGCCACTAGTGAAATGCAATGTCCTACAATACTAGGTGCACTTCTAGTCGAAGAACTAGCACAGCAAACCAAAAGTGGAATGTGGTCCCTAGTCATACCACTTCCAAGAAATATCAGGTTTAAGAAATAAGCAGCAGATGTAAGCTGAGAAGGGAATGAGGGTGAGATGCGGGAGGGAAGGTATGTAATTCTCTATACCTCTGTATTTCCATTCAAGAAAGAACCTGCTGTTCTTTACTTCACTAATCTAGTTAAATATTTCTGAGAGTCATCCAAATGCCAGAGTGTTCTAAGACACAAAGAAGCAAACAAAACTTCCTCCTCTCATTGATCAGACATTCTAATGGGGGGAGGGAGAAAATAAACACGACACATAAACAAAATATAGAATATGGAGGAATACTCCATACTATGGAGGAAATGCAGCAGGGACAGGGTATGGGGAATGCTGAGGACATTGCCATTTTAAGTACAGTTGTCAGAGTAGGCCTGAGTGAGAAAGGGACGGGGCGCAAATCCCCAAGGGAGGTAATGGAGTGAGTTGTGTGGACATTTGGAATAAAGTGCAAAGGCCCTGAGGCAGAAGGATGACTACATTTGAGGATCAGCAAAGAGACCAATGTGACTAAGTCAGGATGTAGGGAATCAAAGGGGAGCCTGGTGGTAGATGAGGACAGAGAAATAATGAAGAACCAGTTTATGCAGTGTCTTAAAAGCTTTTGAAGGTGCTTGGCTTCTGCTGATGAAATAGGGAGCCTCTGAGGGTTTTGAGTGGAGGAATGATGTGATCTGACTTGACACTTAACAGGATCATTCTGGCTGCAAGGCTGAGAGTTGACTGAAGTAGGCAGGAGCAGAAATGTTGTAACACTGCAGGTGAGAGATGATACAGACTTAGAACGGGGTTAAGGCCATGAAGGTGGCCAGAAGTGTTTAGATGTGGGATACGTTGTAAAGGTGAAAGTGACCTGCATTAGCATCTGGATTAGACAAGGAGAGAGAGAGAAGTGGTCAGGGAGGGAGAGAAGGAGAGATTGAAAGAAAGGATGGTTTCAGGGTCTGTTGTGTGAGCAGCTGAAGTGGGGAAACCTCTGGTAGGAGCAGGTTTGGGGAGGGGGAGGATCAAAAGCTCAGTTTCGGGGCTTCCTTGGTGGCTCAGTGGTTGAGAAGTCCGCCTGCCAATTCAGGGGACACGGGTTCGTACCCCGGTCCGGGAGGATCCCACATGCCGCGGAGCGGCTGGGCCTGTGAGCCATGGCCGCTGAGCCTGCGCGTCCGGAGCCTGTGCTCCGCAACGGGAGGGGCCACAACAGTGAGAGGCCCGCGTACCGCAAAAAAAACAAAACAAAACAAACAAACAAACAAAAGCTCAGTTTCGGACTTTGAAATATCTTTTTTTAATTTTTTTTTGACTGTGTCGCGTCTTCGTTGCTGCATGTGTTGCGGCGAGCGGGGGCCACTCTTCGTTGTGGTGTGCGGGCTTCTCATTGAGAAATACAAATCAAAACTACAATGAGCTATCATCTCACACCAGTCAGAATGGCCATCATCATTGTGGTGGCTTCTTTTGTTGCAGAGCACAGGCTCCAGGTGTGCGGGTTTCAGTAGTTGTGGCTCAATGGACTCTAGAGCACAGGCTCAGTAGTTGTGGCGCACAGGCTTAGTTGCTCTGCGGCACGTGGGATCTTCCTGGACCAGGACTCGAACCCGTGTCCCCTGCATTGGCAGGCAGACTCCTAATCGCTGCGCCACCATGGAAGCCCCTGAAACATCTTTTTTAATTGAAGTATAGTTGATTTACAATGTTGTGTTAATTACTGCTGTACAGCAAAGTGATTCAGTTATACATATACACGTTCTTTTTTTAAAATATTCTTTTCCATTATGGTTTATCATAGGATATTGAATATAGTTCTCTGTGCTATACAGTAGGACCCTATTATTTATCCATTCTATATATAAAAGCTTACATCTGCTCACCCCAACCTCCCACTCCATCCCTCCCCCAAACCCCTCCCCCTTGGCAACCATCAGTCTGTTCCTTATGTCCGTGATTCTGTTTCTGTCCGGTTCATTGTGTCGTATTTTAGATTCCACATATAAGTGATATCATATGACAATTGTCTTTCTCTTTCTGACTTACTTCACTTAGTATGATAATCTCTAGTTGCATCCATGTTGCTGCAAATGGCATTATTTCATTCTTTTTTATGGCTGAGTGGTATTCCACTGTATGTATGTACCACATCATCTTTATCCATTCACCTCTTGATGGACATTTATGTTGTTTCCATGTCTTGGCTATTGTGAACAGTGCTGCTATGAATATAGGGGTGCATGTATCTTTTTGAATTATAGTTTTGTCTGGATATATGCCCAGGAGTGGGATTGCTGGATCATATGGTAGTTCTATTTTTAGTTTTCTGAGGAACCTTCATACTGTTTTCCACAGTGGCTGCACCAATTTACATTCCCACCAACAGTGTAGGAGGGTTCCCTTTTCTCCACATCCTCTCCAGCATTTGTTGTTTGTAGACTTTTTGATGATGGCCATTCTGACTGGTGTGAGGTGGTACCTCACTGTAGTTCTGATTTGCATTTCTCTAATGATTAGTGATGCTGAGCATCTTTTTTCATATAGATACCTGTTGGCCATCTATATGAAACATCTTTTAAACTTCCAAGTAGAGAGTTTCAATAGGAAATTAAAAATATGTGCCAATGCCTGCAAGGAATGATAATAACTGTCTTTTAAAAATAGTCTTGGACTTCCCTGGTGGCGCAGTGGTTAAGAATCTGCTTGCCAATGCAGGGAACACGGGTTCAATCCCTGGTCCAGGGAGATCCCACATGCCGTGGAGCAACTAAGTCCGTGCACCACAACTACTGAGCCTGCTGCACTCTAGAACCTGCAAGCCACAGCTACTGAGCCCATGCACCACAACTTCTGAGCCCGCGTGCTGCAATTACTGAAGCCTGCGTGCCTAGAGCCCATGCTCCACAATAAAAGAAGCCACTGCAATGAGAAGCCCGCGCACCGCAATGAAGAGTAGCCCCAGCTCATCGTAACTAGAGAAAGCCTATGCACCGCAATGAAGACCCAACACAGCCAAAAATTAAAAAAAAAAAAAAAAAAAAAAAAGAACCAACCTGTACTTTTGATTTGAGAAGAGCTCCCAGAAGATCCATGCACTACCCTCCACACACACAGCAACTTTCCTCTCTTGCTCCTAGGGAGGGGAACACACATCCGGAAAATAAGTTCTTCTTTCTCTTGCACGGAGACTTCCTGGTGCACAAAATTCCCTACTTTATTATATGATATAGTGATAAAGAGAGACAGTGAACTAACATTTACAAGTCACTCAGAACTGCTATGGAGATATGCAGAGAGTTATGGTCTAAAACAGAGGTTCTCAACCCTGGCTACACATTTACATCACCTGGGGATATTTTTTTTTAAGTACTGATGTCCAAACCCACCCTGGATAATCAGATTTAATTGATCCAGAGTAGGCCTGGTTATTAGTGGTTTGTAGAAACTCCTCCAGGTGGTTCTAATATGTAGCTGGGTTAAAGAATGAATGGTCTAACCCAAAACTCTAGTCTATCTTTTCAGCTGCTGAAATGCAGTGATTTTAAGTTGAGATTGAAGTAACAGTGAACTAGATGAAGTGCATGGTAGAGAGGTGGAATGAGGCAAGGAGAATGAGGATTCTCTAGGCAATAAGAATAGCCGTGAAAGACATACTGATAGAGGAAGTCTTGGCTTTACAAAGCCAAGAGCAACCTCTGTAACCACTTTAGCTGTTCTTTGGCGTGGACGAGTTATGCCCAAAAGGAGAACATTTACTTCCTGATTTTCCATAAAGCCATATGAGAAATGATCTAAAGAAAACACGCCATCAACTAGAGCTGGCACTGCTGTGGGAATCATTGGGTACTTAGATAACAAAAGGAATAGGTGTTTTCACTTCCCTGGTGGATAGAGATTTGGTTTGCTGTTTCTGCACATGGTAACTGCTGTGTTCGTGACTAGCTTATCCATACCTTGGGACTACTTAGAAAGAGTACTAATGAATATAATTCAACCTGGAATTTACGTGTTTTCAGAGACAGGCTAAGATCTTCTGGGGACAGGCTACTGGAACTATCACATCAAAATGTGTTCATCCTGAACAATTATCCTACCTGGTGAGAGAAAAGGTAGAAAACGTCACGTTTTCTGATTAAAATCCTGCAAAAAAATGCAGGATTTGACCCTCATGTTACTGAAAACCTACAAGAAAGAAAGGCCTTTATTGCCCTTTTCCCCATCTTCTGAGGAGCAAGGGCCATATCTCAGTAATCAATATAACCCTCCCAGCCCCAGAGCAATGCTTTGTCCACAGTATAATCATATCTGGGGTCCAGTCTGATTGGTGCTCACATCTTCCTTCACCCAGTTCTAGACCTTTTCTTTTTTTTTTTATCTTCAGCTTTTGTCCATATCTTCCAGTTGCCATTAGTTTGTGAAAATTAATGGAGAAGGGGATTAATAGATTTTGTTTCTGAACATAAAGACTTTATGGTCTTTCCAAAGGATTTTTTTCTACACAATATATTTCCCCCTTTTGCTGATGACAGAAATGTTGCTTGCCAGGAAATATTTGTCTTCTCATATGCCTATGGTAGTCATGATGGAAACAGAAATTAGAATGACCTTAAATCCTTGCACCATATTTTGTCTTTTCTTCAACTACACGTGGTATTGGGGGACAGGGGAGAGGAAGCAGAAAGTCGTTAAAGCAATGTGAACTTGGGGTAAAATTTCCAATGTAAACATCTTTTAAGTTTTTCCTACACTCTGAAATAAATGATTCGAAACAAATCACTCTGTTATAACAAGCTATTGTTTGACCAGGATAAAAGAGAAGCGATTTATTTTCAAATTGAAGCAGAAATTTGGGGCCATAAACAAATCTGGGAAATGTTCAGTGCTCTTCAGAACACTGCTGATGCCACTTCTTTGAATTCAATGTATATATTGTATACAATATATACAATGTATATATTGACTTCATATAATCAATATACTTTAAAGAAGCTCACCTTTGTGTATACCCATATGCAAGCGTTAATTTCTGATTTGTTGCCTTGAGGGAAGAAGAGGATATTGATGGAGCTGCTTTCACTGGAAAGTATTTGCAAAGCAACTTTGCTTTGGAAGTAGCAGAAAGATAGTCATTTTCTTATATTTTGTAAACATTTAGATACCTATTATAAAACAGATACAGTGCTAGAGATTTAAAATACTGAATTTTTACTCTGATTAAAATACTGATTCCTACCCTTGAAGAGCTCTTATATGCACTAGATCTTAGAGGTTGAGGAGAAGCTAGCTGGAAGGAAGGAAGGGTGTTCCAGATGGTGGAAACATCATTTTCAATGGCACAGAAATGTGAAAAGCTCTAGAAAGTTCCAGGAGTGAAGAGTTCTTTAGAGTAAATGGAGCATGTGACTTGCAGGAAAAGATGGCAGTTGAGTCTTAGATGATAAATGGAGAGGAAGCAGAATGTAGTAGTTGACAGCACAGTTCCTTCATTGACTAGCCGCTTAGTCCCTATGCACCTTACTTCCTCAGCTTTAAAATGGGGATGATGATAATAATTCATGGGTACTGAGAACAGTAGCTGGTATGGTTTACCAAACTAAGGCAGCAGGAGTTTAGCCTGAGATGACGATGACCAATGCTAAAATGGTGTCAGTGATAAAGGAGAGGAGAGGCCAATTGCAAGAGATGTTTCTCAGGTGTATTTGAAGGGTTTGTCAAGTGCTTGGACTGGGTGAGTGAGGAATAGAACATGAAGGAAGAGGTCAAGAATGGCCATCATGTTTCCAGCTTGAGAAATCCTAGATGGTAGGGCCTATGATCAAGATCAGAATATAGGAGGTGGAAGAGATCTATTTTGGTCATGTTGCATTTAAGGTTCCCACATAACAGCCAGCTAGAGGCCTCTGTTACACAATTAGTAATAAGAGTATGGCATTTGGGAAACAACAAAAATAATGGATTTGACCATTGTCAATTCAGAAATGGTAGTCAGAGAAACTTTAAAGAGAGGATATGTAGAGCATGCTTTCTCGTGCTTGGTGCTGTTGACATTTGGGGATGGAGAATTCTTCGTGATGGGGCGGGGGTTCCTGTACATTCTAGGAGATGTTTAGCAGCATCCCTGGCCTCTACGCACTTGATGCCAATGGCGGTTTCCTCCTTAGCTGAGACAACCAAGAATGCCTCCAGATATTACCATAGGCCCTCTGGGGGGGGGCGGTGAGGATTTCCCCCTGGTAAGAATCAAGGGTATAGAATAATGATGGTAGAGAGTGAAATTTAGGCAAATTATACAAACACTGAGCCTCAGTTTCTAAATACATTAATTGCAAATAATTATAGCAATTGCACAGATACTGTTGTGAAGCATTCTGAAACGGTCAAGTACTGAGCAAATGGTATTTATCATGATTAGACTGTTTTAAAGCGTATATGTGACACAGGTAAAATGGTGGGATTTTTGAGCTCCCTTCTCATTATGGGAGTGTTTTTGGTCGTCACAAAAGATTTATCCGTCTTCACGAGTGTCAGCAGCCACTCCTCACATCACAGGCAAACACTCGATTTCACATGGCAAAGCAGAGGGCCAAAACTCTGACCCCGGTTTTACACAAGGATACACTGGCTGTTCATCTGGGTAAGGTATTTCAAGTCACACTGTATTCTCACTTCTATTCTTCTGCTCTTCCTCTGTCCTCCCCCCATGGAGAAAACTGATGCTAATGTCAAATAACATATTCGCGGCTGTTCATGAATCTTGGTTGTCACAATTGCTGAACACGAGATCTGTGGTATCTTACATTCTGGTGTTACTTGGAAAAATTTTTTAAAAAGCTAGCAAAAACAAAGTCAGACCCTGGGTCCTGGTTTTCAGCAGCAGTAAATAATTCCCTGTATTCTCTTTTGCACTAGGCCCTTTTACCACAAATACTCTAGCTGTATCTCAAAGGGTGTGCCAAATGGCTCCTGTAAATCAAGTGAACTTGCTATAGAAAATGACAGAATCTCTATTTAGAAACTCTTCCCCACAGCCTTTTGCTTTGGGGAGTAATCCATTAGTGAAACTGAAACATTGCCCCGCTTATTTTATGTCTGTTTCTCCTCTTGGATATATATCTGAAAGTCCTTGGGTATTTTTTGTTTTGTTTTGTTTTGTTTCCTCTTGATTTTTCTCCCCCACTCCCCCTCCCCAACCAAACAATCTTGATAAGCAAAGATTTACTGCCTGGAACCAAGAGTCACGGCTCTGCTCACTCAGCCAACAAAATCTGGTCTCCAGCTAGGGGTAAAAGCAACTGGCTGTAAGCGCCTCGACCTGCTGATCCTGCAAAGGCTCCCACCTCCCACACACCAGCCTTCCAGTGGAAAATTCCCGGGCACAGAGGGTCAGTCTACGGACAAGGAATAGGCCTGCCATGCTCCCCTGGGCACAAGGACCTTGGCATCTGGCCAACTACTGTCATTAAAAGTGGGGGCTTTTATGTTAGCTTTTCTTAAGTTCATGATTCGGGCAGCTCTTCATTATGATGTGATTTTTTTTTTTTTTCTCCAAGGCCAGGCCTCCACCCTCACATCTTTGGTGGAATGTGTTAATAATTTGCTCTAGGGAGATGAAAGCCTCTTTGATACAAGTAGAATAAACACATGGAACACTGCTCAAAGGTCTAATTTCCACAGTAGGAGCCCAGTTTAGGGACTGAGAGTTGAATGGAGAGAACAATCTCATTTCTGAGTCACTTTTCTCCTGCAGTGTCCCTCCTTTGCTTTGCAGCTCTTCCCTGACTTGTCCAGCTGAGGACAATGCCAACATCTACTCTAGGACTCTCCAGACACTTGGCAACCAACAAAGCCATCACTAGTTGCAGTAAATCCCTAAACAGGTCCTGAAACAGACGGTAAAGGCAGTTTCCTTCCGGATGGAGTTACTTTGTGTGGGCTGAGGATCCTTCCATTTGCTAAATTAAGACTTGCTTCATGAAAACATAACATATTAGAGTGGGGAGGACATCCCTGAGTCTAACTTCTTCATTTTATATATGAAGATATGGATGTTCAGAGAGGTTATATAACTTGTCTGAACTCACACAGATCTTCCAAATCCTAGCACGGCTTGTCCTTAAGACATGTGCTGTTATATTCTCATGGTCCCCAAGGACTGGTGGAAGTGAAAAAAAAACCCCAAAATATCCCGCTTTTCAGAGTTTCTCCAACCCCCTTTTTCTGACCTACCCGCGTTTTGGGTGTCCCTCCCACCAAACTCTGAGCACCGCTGTGGGAGCCCTGGGGCTCTGTAGAATCCCACTCGATGGCTTGGTCTCAGTGGTCTGGCAACTTGGGGGCATCTCACCCACAGTTCTCCAAAGCCTCCATCCGACACCCTCAAGACTGCTTTCTGAAGCCAAATGAATGCACCAGAGGGCATCCCAGTAGACAGTGACTTACTGTGCTACTCCTCTCAGACCCCTAGCGATTCATAGGAATTCCTCTCCCTTCATAGAAATTCATTTGAACATACTGAAGCCAGCCTAGAGAAGATTTGAGCATGGCTGTAGATTATATTTCTTAGTTCCCTTTGCACTTCAGGCTCTTTCAAGTTTCATTTTGGTATTCATTCATTGGTGAGTTTGGGTACTTCAGAAGAGTTAGTTTGGGGGCTACTCATGGTCTGGTGGAGAGTCCCAGTCAGGGTGTCCACAGGCCAAGGTCTGGGTAATGCTATCAACTAGGCTTGACCTTATGGAGCTGCTTAGCCTCCTTGTGCTCTGCCTTCCCAAACAATAAGATGGAGATAAAACCTGCTCTAATCAATTTCTCAGGAGTGATGTGAACATAAGTAAACAATAGATATTAAAGTAGTTCTTTAAGTAAATGGATGGAAAAGAATCCAATATATTTATGGTATATTTTTCACCTAATAATTTTATGGATTTGTAAATAATGGATAAATAGTCCTACTTGCAGTGGATCATTCATTAATGATGGACTCTTATTTTAAACTTCCTTTCATGCAACATGAATTCATGTGCTTTTTCTACATTATTATGATGAATTTTCTAGGTAAAGGTTTGTAAGATTCTTTTTCTGTTGTGGTTTTTTTTCCTGAGGCACCCAAATATCCACTTTCAGCCATGTGATCCAAAGGTCAGTCCATCGTTTCTTTTGCAAAACTTGAAACACGACAGTAATCTTCTTTTAATCCAAAGTTTGTAGCTTTGATCTTTATTATCTTAACATTCAAAATATATAGATTTTTTTTTTAGCATCAAAGTCATAAAACGTGTTTTGGCACAGACACCTCAAGAGAGTAAGTTCATTTCTCCAGTTCCTCTGTCAGATTCCTCCTTTGTAGCAATTTGTCTGAGTCTTCTGAGGCCACATTCCTCAGAGACACGTCCTCCTCCCCTCCTATCCTTATCCCTCTCCCTCCACTCCATACACACAGTCCTTTCTAGAATACACAGTTCAAGGATTATTTAAGAAAAATCCCACTTAATGGCCAATAGTTTAATTCCTTGAGGCTTCATTTCCTCTCAAAGACAGCATTTAATTTGTGTTTCTACATTGATATTCTTTCCAAAGTTGAAATGTCCCTGAGAAAAATTGGCAGTGCTTTTAATCCACTGGGCATTAGTGGCATCTTGCCCCTTAATACTTGGCAGTCATGACAGTTTGAAACTTCCCCCTGAAACTCCTTACCAAAATCAGCTCCTTGGCCATTTATGTTCAACAAAATGTTAACATAATTGAATTCTGCCCCCAAATCATATCCCCGCTGCATGTCCTTTGAGAGTAAGCTTCCTTCCTCAATGACCCACGATATGCTGCTCTTCTGGGAAGTCATCATCAGAACCTTGGAAACCTAGCTGCTGGAGTGCCAAATGGGGCAGGAAGAACAGAAATAAATCACCAAAAGCACGTGACAAAGAGGGATGGGTAGCTTTCCTTAGACCAACTGCAGAGTTTCCTTTCAAGCACCGCGTAAAACAGGCATCATTTTTGTGTGTGCCACCTCTACCGATAGCTGTCTCCTCCAAACTGCTAAGCAAAGGGTGCTTAGATTCTCAATCCAGCTTGGTGAACATCAAGCTACAAATTAGCTTGTGATTAATTAGTGATCTTGCACATAAACAGAGCAATCACACTGACCTCCAAGGAGGCTGTGTGAATTCATTCTTGCTTTGTAGCTTGCTTAAAAGGGACAAAGCATTCTGTAAAATGTTAACAAGGTTCAGCATTGGGGATTTACAATTGTTTACCCAGAACTGTTGCTCCCACTGCTAATTTGTCTCGTCACTTGCCCAAGTCGTGCCCTTGTCTCATCCTCCCCAACCTGAAACAATATGGGAATGTCAGTATGATGACCCTAATAATGGTTCCTTTGTGTTTGTATCTTTGCTTTTGTCACTTAAAGATTCTTAAATGTACAAACTCACAAAGCCAGGAGCCCATGCACCTCTGGAACAGGGAACACAGGGTTATCAACTCATACAAGACTGATGGCAGAATATATTTTACACATGTGGCATTGCAAGAGTTAAGTGATTAGCCTGAGACTAGGAAGGGAGTAAATTGTGCCAGAATTCAACCTGTTTCACAATAGTCTTTGTCTATGGAGTTATCTCCAGAAGTTATCCCCTGTAAAGCACTGGATATTCACTGCTTTGATACTCACTATTAATTGATAACTAGCTGGGACTTTCCACGATGAGGAAATGGCAAAACAATAAGCATTTCTTTGAGCTCTACTTTCTTCTGAACCAAATCATCTCTAGGGTCATCCCTTTGAGACAGATCAAGTGCCTTCATCCATTCACTATGCATTTATTAAATGTCTTCTTTGTATAGGAGCTTACACATGGGAAAACAAAAGTACCTTCATGTAAGAAACTGCCTGTGTCACTAAAATGAGAAAAGATCCATATGTGGAATAATAAAGCCAAGCAGTATACTATTTAGTGCCAAAACAAGTCACTCACTTTGTGGATGTTGCAGGGTTCCCAAGAAAGGGAAATGAATGGTAGCCAAAGAGGTGTAGGAAGATTCACAAAGAGTGAACTAAGGTCTGGGATTCAGAGAATGATCGAGACTTACACGGTGAGCTGGAGGGCAGGGAGTTGTTCTAGCCAGGAAGTGCCACCGAACATACCATGTCTTTACAACAGGCTAACAAAATTTACATAACCTAGGTTGAGAAAGAAAAAAGAAACACATAAAGCTGAGATCAAAAACAAATTCAGTTTTCTCTTTTTAAGAATGTTTTATGTTTTAAATTTTTAAATTTTATTTATTTTTATTGAAGTATAGTTGATTTATAGTGTATTAGTTTCAGGTGTACAGCAAAAGTGTTGTGTTGTAATAGGGAAAGATCAAAGCTGGCACTGTTTGACTGGAAGCACTTGGGTTCACAGAAGCCAGCAGGCATTTTCCTGAATGTATTTCGGCACATTCCTCCTCTATCCCTTGTGAGAGATTTGGCCAGACCAGATGAAGAGAGTTGGTGACATTTGCTGTCTCTTTGCGGGATTGAACATACTTACATTCGAATATCAATTTTGAAATGTGTAAAATATTCCCAGAGGGAAACTTTATTAAAGTACTGGAAACCTTTGCTAATGAGGAAGTAGTGCCTAATGGCCCTTTTGTTTATCAGAAACTTTACATCTAGAGATGGATAAAAATAAGATAGAGGTATAGAGATGTGTTTCAGGATATTAGGTAAAATTAATTCAATACTTTGCCAACTAAAATGTGGATGAAAATGCCAGAAAATATTTTGAAGCAAAGGGAAGAGAGGAGAGATGCTGAATTGCAATAGGACCACCACCAGAGAGGACCAGATTTGTGCTTAGTAGATGTAGGAGGCCAGAGAGGAGCCTCTAGCAGATGTCCTGGGCAAGGGAAAAGCACATGTTCCTTGGAACAAAGCCTCCAACAGCCTCAGTCACCGTTCTGGAAGTGTCAGGGGCTGTGAAGGGAAGCCTCGACTTATACAGGAACAGGCTAAATCATGAGCACTCGGGCAGGACTACAGAACTCCCCCTTAGGCTCTCCTGTCCCCAGGATCTCCCAGGTATTCGTGGATGCCAAAAATTCCTTTTACGATACAATCATTTTTTTAAAAAGCACAAAATACAAGTACATAAATGTGTGTGGTCTTGCAGTGTGAATAAGTTCCAGGCAAAGTATAAGCAATCCCCACACAGTGTCTGGCGTCAGAGCCTGTCCTATGAAGAAGAAGGGGGTGAGGAGGACATGAGGGTACCTGAGTATCTGAAGTGGAAGAAGGGAGCCCAAGGAGGAAAGACAAAGGCTGAGGAAGGCAAGTCCTTGTCAAAAACTTCGCAACTCTCCCTGGGGGCAGACAGGGGTCACGTTTGCCCTCAAACCCAGGCACAGAAGCGTGCCATCACACCAGGCATAGGCAAGCAGTTCAGTTCAGGCCTGTGGTGGGTTAGATCTGGCTTTGCTCTTGAGTAGAGCTAACTTTTTAAAGGGAACTTCTCATTCCTGAGAGATTTGCTCATCTAGGCATCCCCATGAGTGACCAGGCATGATGCTTATGTATGAATGATGTCTAAGTGGTGGCATTGGAACAGTTAAATCTGGGCAAAGTTATGTAAACTTGTACCTCAATTTTCTGATTTCTAAAATAGGGGGACTTCCCTGGTGGTCCAGTGGTTAAGACTTTGCCTTCCAATGCAGGGGGAGCAGGTTCGATCCCTGGTTGGGGAGCTAAGATCCCACATGCCTTGTGGCCAAAAAACTAAAACATAAAACAGAAGCAATATTGTAACATATTCAATAAAGACTTTAATAATGGTCCACATCAAAAAAAAATCTTAAAAAAAATAAATAAAATGGGGATAAGAACAGTTCGTATCTCACAGGGCTGCCTGGGTCAGTAAAGAAAGTAACACATATGCTGGCTTAGCATAGAGCCTGGCCTGTGGTAAACTCTCAATAAATGTTGGCTCTAATGAGCTACTTCACTTTCCCTCCAACAAGTGTTTTGCAAGACTTTGGTGACATATCATGGTAAATGAAGTGAACAAAGTTTCACCCCATTGGCTGTGAGTCACATCAACATGGAACCAGAGAATGTAAAGCCCCCAAAATTGAACTTCAGAGATACTGGAAAGTTTTCTAAAAGTGTTGTTTTCAAAAGCTTGAAAATATCATGGTGTAGTGGAAAAAAACAGGCCTGGGCTTCAGAACTAGTAACACATAATCTTGAGTCCTAGCTTAAATACGTCGTTCATCTGTGAGCCTCCATTCCATCATCTTTAAAATGGAAATGATATTAGCACCATCTCATATGGTTGCTGCAGAGATTAATTAATACAATCATGTAAAGCATTTAGCAGAAGATTGTAAATACTTAGTACAGAGTAAGAGCTCAGCAGGTGCTAGCTGCCAGTAGTGGTAGAGGTGATCAAGTGGTGGACAGCTTTGCCCTACACTACATTTGCAAATCGCACATGGGAGGTGGGCTGCTATATTCAGAAGAGCACAGGTCAGGGAGATCTAGTTGGACTCTTCCATTAAGATCCAAATGAGAAGCAGGATACTCAGTGCTGAAATGTCTGTCATAATTATGTACATATATATGTTTGTTTTGGACCTTCTGCAGTGTTCTGGATTTGGATGTCTCCTGAAATTCCATTTTAACAGGATCAATATATCACCCAGCATGTTCCCAGTGAAACTATACTTCAGTTTATTCCTTTCCTGCCATACCCAAGACACACACACACACCGCTATCCATGACGTAAGAAGCAGATGAAGCAAAATCTACCCACACTGTAGTCCAGAAGTAGAGGGAGAAAGTAAGACATCACTCCTTTACATTGTCTGCATAGTTAAGAAAATTTTAACATTTGGTCCTATCTGATTTAAGACTTAGCCTATTGTTTAAACAGTGCCTTTAGTAACACTTGGCTATTCTTAGACACAAATTCTCAGTCTTTCAGAAGGCTTCCTCCTTTCCTTCCTATTTTCAGTCTCCCTCCTCTTCTCCTGTCTCTTCTTCCTAAGGTGGCAGATTGGAAGGAGGAAAAGGAGGAGGGGTGGCTATGGCTTATCTGACCCTGAGGTGGAAAGGAAGAGACAAAGCCTGGTGGTGGGGGTCCCCTGCTGCTCTGGCCTCTGGTACAGGCCCCTTGTCCGCCTGGGGGTCTGTGGCCAGAGAACTGGTGATCGGGTGTCTCTCAGGTTGGTCAGGACCTAGTGCACTCCGACCCGCTGGCCCAGACCCACCTCAGCAAGCAGTGCCTGCCGACCCCGAGCCCCCTGAGTCTCCATCGTATCTTCCGTCCAGACCTGGCCCCTCATGCCTCTACAGAGGCCCCCAGGAGGCTCACAGTCTTTTCCTCACCATACCTCAGAGCCTGCCCTGCCTGAACACTCTATCCTGCAGACTGGCGTATGGCAGCCAGAAAGTTAGTTTCTTTCTGAAGTCCTCGAGCGGGAACAAGAGCTTTGCCCTCGGTGTTCCCTCCATCTATTCAAATACCTCCTAGGCCATAAAGGTCCTTTTATTTGGCTCTTCTCTACCCTCCCCACACCCCCATCAGGACTCTCTCATATGCCTCCTGCATCCTATCACCCCTCTAATAAAGCAGTAAATGCATGGCCTTGGTGTCCTGAAAGAGTGAGTCTTTTCTATGCTGTGGGAAGAACCAATAGGTCCGTAGTCTTGGTTTCTTAAAGGAGAGATTTAAATTTTTTTCTTAAAAATCTTCTCTCAAGACAATAGCCTTATAAACGGGTACTATTTGGAACATAAGAAGCTGAGTATTACGTGGGCTTTTATATTTGGAAAAATCCAATTTTTTAATCGAACCCCTCCCATTTCCCTACTCCACCCATCACCACCCACATACACAGATATCATCACTATTTGAGCATGCCTATGGCCACAGGGAGTAAGTAATGATATCCAAAAGCAAGAAAATGGTATATTCATATTTAACAAAGTTTTGAATGACACATAGAAGGAAGTTAACAAGCCTTCTTAAATTAACTAATCCATCCCCAATGAGATTTCAGAGATTATGTGGAAACTTGGTGTACATAGTCACCAAAACACCTAAGTGTTTGTTTTCTGTAACATGAAAGCAACACAGGAAATTATGCAAACCATTTGGAAAGAATGTGTTCCTTCTGCAGAATGGGCCCTTTCCTTTCCAGATCTAACTTTTACTTTTAGGTCCTTGTTTATGTTCCGAAATGCCTTCAGTATTAGGAGCACAATAGCCACCAAAACTTATTTTTAGAGAGAACACCACCACCCTATATTCCAAGGCGTTTCACTCTGCTTTACCAAGAGATCTTATCTATTACATTTAATCTGTTCATGGGCTATGCATATACCTGTTTCACGGCCCTTTGTCAGTTACTCGTCTAGAGATAACCACAATCCACAGAAAAATTTAAATGAATCAAGAATGAATCTCTGAGTGCTTCCCTGGTGGCGCAGTGGTTGAGAGTCCACCTGCTGATGCAGGGGACGCGGGTTCGTGCCCCAGTCCGGGAAGATCCCACATGCCGTGGAGCGGCTGGGCCCATGAGCCATGGCCGCTGAGCCTGCGCGTCCGGAGCCTGTGCTCCGCAACGGGAGAGGCCACAACAGTGAGAGGCCCACGTACTGCAAAAAAAAAAAAAAAAAACAATGAATGAATCTCTGAGATACATAGATCCCAGGTTAAAATTCAGTCCAGACTAGCTAACTGCTATGGACTGAATTGTCCCCTGCAAAATTCATACATTGAAGCCCTGACTCCCAATGTGATTGTAGTTGGAGATAGGGCTTTTAGGAGGTGATTAAGGTTAAGTGAGGTCATAAGTACAGGGTCCTAATCCAGTATAAGAAGAGGAATAGAGAGAGATCTCTCTTTCTCTTCTCCACAAGCACCAAGGAAAGGCCATGTAAGGACATAGTGAGAAGGCAGCCATCTGCAAGCTAGGAAGAGAGTCCTCACCAGAAACCAACCGCTGCTGGAACCTTGATCTTGGACTTTCCAGCCTTCAGAACTGTGAGAAAGTAAATTTCTGTTGTTACCAGGCTATGGTATTTTATGGCAGCGAAACAGGCTAATACACCAACCAAGATGCTGTGTAAGAAATCTCTGCTCAGCGTCATCTTCAAAGATAACCCTGAACATCAAATTCGAGGTGTGCGTGTGCGTGTGTGCGTGCGTGTATTAGAGAGAGAGAAGACACTTTGCTCTGAAGTATGCCCCTGGATTTGTAAACATGTTTACTGAAAGTAACGTTCCCATGGTTTCTGCATGTTTATTTGGTTGATTGGCAGAACAGAGCACTTTCTTGAATAGAGCTGGGGAATATGTACTGGCCTAATATCAAGTGTTGCTCACAACTCTTTTGCAGATAATCTCTATGAAATTTAGATTATTTAGTTTAAAAATAAGGAATACTGTGGATTACTCTTATAAAGATGTTGATAGCAGAGAGACTTATTCATTTATTTGGAAAAGAAAGATAGCAATTGGAAAGGGAGCTCTCTCTTCCTTGCCTTCAGTTTAAAAACGTAAGTGTGTACATTCTTGCACATTTAGTGGAAACTAACACTTCTGGCTGCTCTACCTCTAGTAAGCCTCACAAGAACCTGAGGAGGCAGATATGCTGCCTCTGCGGTGACCTAATCACATGACCTTGGGCAAGCTCCTCAAACTCTCTGTGACTCTGGCTCCACACCTGTAGATGACACAAGATAATATATGTAAAGTCCGTAGAAAAATACCTGTCACAGAGTAGAAGCTCAGTCAATAGTAGACATGTTAGCATTATCATTATTATTATTTTTTATTATAATTGTTATTTTATAGATCTGACAGCTAAGTCTCAGAACAGTCAAGCCTCAGATCACATAGCTAATAAGTGACAGATTCAGGAATCAAATGCAGAACCACCTGATTGTCAAAATCCATGCTCTTAAATCATCTACCACCTTACCCTGTTTGTAGCCATCTAGACTCAGGCAACAAACACAGAGCTGAAGAATACTCAGTTGACCATAACTCCTAAATTATTCAAGGGAAGAGTCCTTGCTTATTGGAAAAGAGCTGGACCACCATCCTTTCTTTTCAAGGGTGAACAGCTTGGATCACTGCCTTGGAGCAGCAGCCCCGAGCCACCTTAATGTTTCTGTCTAGCTTACAGCCTCCCATCTCCTCACCCCACCTCCTGGGTGTTGATAAATCAAAGAAATGGCAACAAAATGAAAAGCCCAAGTAAACATTTTTGTAAGGATCATATGAAAAGGGATTTTTTCTTTTTCATTAAATATTTGATAACAATCTCTTAGGCTTTTTGATGTTACTTTCCATATTTTGTACTGGATAAAAGTGTATGACTCATAGAAATGACCAAGGGAGGAAAAGCAAGTGAGTCACCCTGTCCAGCACATTTGGATCCTCCGACCGCTGTGCTCCTGAAGCCCAGCCCAGCCAGTCCCACCTGCTGCAGCTCGGGCTGCATTGGAAAGGGGACTTTTTCTGGAGACGTTGGGACTCCCAGAAAAGGAGTGAGTCAGGGATAGTAAGAAATATCAGGGCCTCAGGGAGTTACCCTGTAAGTTTTCCAAAAAGCATTTTCTGCTATCAGCTTAGAGGTTTCTTGTCCACATTTCATCACTTTCAACTCCCAGGTATACCCCCATTGCTGGCTAATCACTCCCTAAGTGCTGTGCACACTTCAAAGAGTTGCCTTCCATGGTACTCTCCTCCCCATTCAAGCAAGCTAGAGGTAGTTAGATTTGTATATCTTTCCAACAGATAAATCTCTGTTCCCTTGATTGCTTTATTGCTCTACTGGAACCTGTCCAGCATGTTTCCTTCTGGTACCAAAGTGCCAGTTAAGCCCATACTTCTGGATTCAGTCTCCGAGAGCTGGAGGGAGAATTGTTCCATCTCTCAGCCCATTTTGCCTCAGGTCTTTTCAAAGTTCCTCCTTTGAATCATCTAGTCAGTGAACCACATTTAAAACCTAAGCGCCCCATCTGTTGTCTTTCAACCTGAATCTCTCTCCTTGTGCTGTTTCTCTAAATTCACTCCTTGTTTTTCTCAGCTCAGACTTTTGTGCCTGGGGGCTTTGAGCTTGAATTTGTACAGCCCGGATTATTTCATGTATGGACTTTGGGCAGGTTGATCAATCCGTCTGAGCCTTACTTTCCTCGTCAGGGACAAGGGAATAATAATTCCCATGTCCTAGTGTTGGGTGAGGGTTTAGAGCTGAGTAAGTCGGGAGTATGCTGGTCTCCGCAGTGGGAATCTCTCACCCCACATCATCCCATAACCTCTTTTTCTCCAGGGACAATTCCCCTCCCTACCCCACACCCACTCAAGGTGACTTTTTAAAACTTTTCCATTCATATTTTCTCTCACAAGCGATTTTTTTTTTCCTCTCTCTGTCTTCACCAAGATTTGTAATTCTGCTCTTTCTCCCTGGTACCCAGGGCTGACTCATCTGCAAGATTGCACTAAGTTTATTCCCCTCATCCAAATCAATAATAAAAATTAAAACAAAGTCAGGGGCTTCCCTGGTGGCGCAGTGGTTGAGAGTCCGCCTGCCGATGCAGGGGACACGGGTTCGTGCCCCGGTCCGGGAGGATCCCACATGCCGCGGAGTGGCTGGGCCCGTGAGCCATGGCCACTGAGCCTGCGCGTCCGGAGCCTGTGCTCCGCAACGGGAGAGGCCACGACAGTGAGAGGCCCAGCGTACTGCAAAAGAGAAAACAAAGTCAGTTCTTCCATTGGTCTTTTTTTACAAATCCACTTGAAACTTCTCTCCACGGAACTTACGTAACCAAATTTATAGGAACTCAAAAGGGTTAGAAAGGCTACCCCTGTGTGCTTAAGTAGTTTTACCAGAAACACTAAAATACCCTCAGGTGGTTTTTAAAAATAATACTGCTCAGTTAAGAAAAAAGCAAACAAAAAAGATAAGGTTCTCAATATATTGTTGTACTTTCATTCTGTAAGTGTTCATTGGACTTAGGTACGTTTTGTTTTTTTCACCTGTCTAGGGTATTAAGAGGTATTTTGTTTGCAAACAGTTTGTTCAATTTTAATTTTGATAAGCTAGTTCCTTCTTTATAGAATGACATACAAACTTCTAACACTCAACTCCAAGATATTTATAGGCCGAGTTCTCCAAAGAAGCAAAGCAGTTATATCTGTCGTTCAAAATTCACCCAACACCAACCCCCCTTCAAGATAATTTGATTTTCCAAATTTCAGTTGTGGGACTATTCCAAGTTCAACTAAAAGAACCACAAGGTAGCTATATTGGAATCTACCTTTTATTTAAGGTGTTTTTTTGTTTTTTTTGTTTTTTTTGTTTTTTTTGCGGTACACGGGCCTCTCACTGTTGTGGCCTCTCCCATTGCTGAGCACAGGCTCCGGACGCGCAGGCTTAGCGGCCATGGCTCACAGGCCCAGCCGCTCCGCGGCATGTGGGATCTTCCCGGACTGGGGCACGAACCCGTGTCCCCTGCATCGGCAGGGGGGGGCTCCACCCCCCTGCCCCCCCGGGAGGCCCGCTTTTTTTTTTTTTTTTTTTTTTTTTAATAGCTATACCAAATCTATCCCACCTCACCCCCTCCCCACAAATAGCCACTAATCAACAACTGTGAAATAGATTATATTCCTATAAACTGTTCTGCTGTCAACCTAAGGACCATTTTGTTGCTTGAGGGCTGCTTTTCTGTGAAGAGCTCTTAGTCCATATAAAGGATCTTAAAATTACAAGCCCAGCAAGCATTAATGCTAGGAAGAAATAGAAAAGCAGATTTTTCACATTCAGCAGTGTTTCTGATAGATGACTATCCATATTCAGAATATGAATTATAATTAAACAAATGACTAGACTAAAAATAAAATATCTCAATTCATTCATAATTGGACACTGGCCATTACTTTTGTGGAGAAAGGGAGTTTCATGTTGAGTTGGCTACTAGTTGTCACCACCATCTAAATCATAACTAACAACTGCAGACCCAAAAAATCCACTGCAGTCAACTGTTGTTATTAACATGTTAATGACAAGATATAAAACATAGAAAAGATTAAATCATCATGCAGACCAGAGAATGCAAGTGTAATCCCCTTGTGAGGCCAGGCAGATCAGTGGTGAGTGAAGCAGGCTGGAGGGTGAACTGGAGAGCTGGCCCCCGGATACAGGGGAAGCTGCTACTTTGTTCTGCCCATTTAACGTCAAGTAGAAATGCAGGCCAGAAGATCTGTCAGATTTCTGATTTTTTGAGAGACCCCTAAAATATTATATATATATTTTTAGTGTGAACTTCTTCCATATTCAAAATTTTAAACTAATCTGAAATTTTAAAGGATTTGCTGCAGCCAAAAGGAATTACAGCTGGAGGCAACATTCAGCTCTCCTGCCACTAATATATGATCTTTAGTTTAAATTATATGACAGATGCTGTCTAGATGCTCACCAAACCTGTTTCCTCTTCTTTCTGAACATGCAGCTAGATTATATTCCCCAGTCTCCCTTGCAGTTAGCCCAAAAGGATGTGGGTGGAGGCAGTGGCCATCGCTGCCAGGCTCAGTCCTCCACTCCCTATGTCTCCTCTTCTCTGCCAGCCAGATGCAGGGGATCCAGGAGGACCCAGGGTAACGGAAGATGGCAGAACCTCCACATGTCAGGAGCGCAAATGACCGCATGAAGGAGATCCTCCCTCCCTACGCCTTCCCATCAAAGAGACTCACGCTGGACTATGATGGGAGCAAGAAATAAACCTTTTCAAAAGCCCTTGAGATATTGGGGCTTAGCTGATCTTGATTAATGTAGGTTAAGAGTTGCTCCTTTTCATGTGTCAATAGTGATGTTTGTTAGCCCAATTTGATCTTTAAGCAGTGAAACCTCAAAACTAACAAAATTATTTTTCACATCGTGCTGAAGTGGTAGAAAAGGAAATAATACTAATATTTTACGTCCACTTTGTTTTTTGAGATTGCAAATGGGCATATTTTTTGTATCCAAAGTGTCTTCACTAAGAAGCTTTACTGCTAGAGAAAATAAGCCTTTCCTCTACAAAAAGTACTCTAACAGCAAAGACAGGGTGAGTTAGAGATGACTACATTCCACAAACATAGCCTCAGGACCTTTTCTCCATCAGATTATCTTCCATATTTATGGTTGACCTAAAATCCCATCTCTTTTTGATTAGCCTGAATGGCCATGTGTTGAGTAGAAATTATAGTGCTTCTTCCTTCTACATTTAGTTTTTCTTTCTCCACCTTCATAACTTTCAGATGCTTGAAACTCCTATTTTTAACATTCACCCTAGCTAGAAATACTAATGCATTAGAAAATTTTTAACTATTCCTATTTAAAATCACTTCTTCTTTTGGAAGCTTGAATAATTTCTAAACCAGTAAGGCAGGCATGCATAGCAAATAGGGGAAATACTGCAGAATTCGTTTTATGACCTCTCTGGTTCATTCTCAGTGTGGAGAATTCTATTCTCAACAGTGGGTATGTCCATTGGAACATAGTAAGATAAAAGAACATGGGAAAGCAGCCTTTGTAATAATGACATTTTTCAAATGACTTAATATACTGGCCATGTACGTATATATCTAAATAAAATACTTGCAGAATCAGAAAAGAAGGTTTGAAATCAGTAGTGATGTAGTTGTGTCGCTAGATTGGGCACCCAAATGGGATGTTAAGAGAGTAGCATAGAGCAGTAATAGTCTACTCATCATAATCACCCTAAGTTAGACCCTTGGTAGAATGTCACATCTAACTGTGTCCATAGTGCCAAAGAAAATGTAGTACTTGGAAAGAGTTTAGAGGAGAATCACAAATATGATTAAAGGGAATAATAACAAGACCTACCTGGAGAAAGAAAATCTGTAAAGTAACTAAGCCACAGTTTCCAAGTATATAAAAGGCTTTGCTTCCTTTCTTTGGAGGTGGGGGAAAAAAGAAAACAAAAAAGATTGACTCAATTTTCACTCTTTGGAGGCTTGAGTTAGACAGTGGGCCGGGAAGTGCTGGTGGGAGCGGGGACATTCCCGTAGCATTTCTACCTTACGTCTCTGAAGAGTGTATCTCTAGGAATGTGACTGTACTGCTCTCTGCTCATCATGCTACCTACCTCCTAATTCAGATTATTCTCTGCTGCTTCTAGGAATATGCCCCTCTCCCTAGATAGTTGGGTATTATCAAAAGTGAGTTGCCTCCTCACCTAGTCATTATTAAATCAAAGGTGGGCAGAGCTGATAAACCTGACCTGGAAAGAATGAATGATAATCAAAACAGTGGCAAATATTTCATGATTCCTAACTAGATTTTTTTTATCATTCCAATGGATACTCAGCACGACCTTGCAAGGCAGGGCTTCAAAGCAAGCACTATTATTCTCATTTTACTGATGAGGAAACTGAGGCCTGAAGAGGTTAAGTAACTTGTCTAAAGTTGTGGAGCAAGGAGTTAAAACCAGGCAGTATGATTTAAAAATCAGTTACTCTTAACTGCTATACCATATTGACAATGCTACATAATCACTGGGAATGGACAGCATTAACCAGCGCTCTACTTTAGGTCATTTGTGAACTAGGATTGTCTCTCCAAAAAGACCTTGAATGGAGACCCCTAGGAGATATAAGAGGCTGAATCATGAAAAGGTTTGTTTTTTAAGGCACTGGTTACTTAGACTGGGTGAAATATCAGGCAATGTCCAGGAATCTAGATCAGTTTCTAAGTACTGGGAAATTACCTGGGGATAACATAGATCAGAGACAAAGCATGGGATCAAACAAAAATTGAGTATCTTATAAATAATTTTGTTACTATCAGATCAAAAAGCCAAGCTTTATAAGTCAGACAATTGTGGGTTTTATATTTTCCTTGATTATTCTGTTTTTTGGCCTTTCATAGCTTTTAGAAGAGGGCTTCTGTCAGTAAACAATAAGAAACTTCATCAGTTGGCTTGAGTCCAGAGGACCTAACTGAGTAGAGAATCCTGGATGATGCAGGAGGTAAAAGGAACAAGGAAAAGAAGGGGATTTTGGGTTTGCCCACACTTGAGCCCCAGAGGGAAAGAGAAGCAGTGGGTTCATAAGTGGTTGTAGCAGAGGAGGTCAAAGGGAAGAATCCCAAGGGGTGGAAGACACTCAAGTCAAGGATAGCTTGACCCACAAATCATCCCACGAAAAACTTTCCCCCTGGATTCTTCGTGTGTACAAACCTCGGAGGCCTTGAATTTTAGAGGGGAACTGTTCTCTTTTACCTTCACCCACACTCAGCCTTTCATCAAAACTGAATTGTGGGAGAATGAGATTGACATATACACACTACTATATATAAAATAGATAACTAATAAGAACCTACTGTATAGCACAGGGCACTCTATTCAATACTCTGTAATGACCTATATGGGAAGAGAATCTAAAAAAGAGTGGATATCTGTATATGTATAAATAAATAAATAAAATGATTACCAAAAAAAACACACCTGAATTGCATCACAGGAGCTATGGAATGAAGATCCATCCCCTCTCCCTGTACAAATCCATCAAAGAAATGGGTCCTCCCAAGCAATGATGTCCTTGAAGTTTAGGATCAAGAAGGAGACTCAAACTTTAGAAAAAATACCAACTGGATGGTAAAACCCTAAGTAGTCCAAGTTAACTTTAAAATCACGTGGTATTAGTCCTCTAATGTTTTCATTTTTTCAAGATTGTCAACTCTTCTAGGTCCTTTGCATTTCCAAACAAATTTTAGAATCAGCTTGTCAATTTCTACACACACAAAAAAACACCTGTTAGATTTTGATTGAGATTATGCTAAATCTATAGCTCAAGAGCCAGAAAGCTTTTTCTCTAAAAGTTCAGATAGTAAATATTTTAGGTTTTGAGGACAAAAACAGCATTTCAATAGGTAAATGAATAGTCATGGTTGTATTCCAATAAAACTTTATTTACAAAAGCAGAGAATAGGTCAGATTTGACACATGAGCCACAGATTTTTGACCCTTAGGAGAGGAAAACTTTCCTTCTACCCATTCATATTCTGCATCTGAGGGCCTGCAAATTAAACTGACAAAAGCTAGATTAACAAGAGAAAAAACAAACAGAAGTTTATTAACATATGTAGCACAAATACACATGGGAGAAACTCAGTGATGAGTAAGTCAAAGGGGTAGTTAGAGCCTGAGGCTTATATAGCATTTTAACAATGGGCAATAAATGTATAGAGAAGAGACAAACCAAAGGAAAAGGGGTTTAGTCTTTTAGGGTTGGCCAACCTTGAGAAGGTAAATATATGGGGAAACAAATGGATGATAAGCGCTAGATTGCAAGGTTTGTTTCTGTAGACTCTTTCTCTGTGCCATCTTGTCTCCTGGGATGAAGTTGTTATCAACTTCCTGGTTTGGAAAAGTAGGAGGAACACCTTCACAAGGGGCACATATATTCTGCCTTCAGGCAGATGGGGGAGGGCAGAGAGCTTGTCCTGTGTCTGCTTTTTCTTAATTGCCTTCAGCTCAAAATAATCTTTATGCCAGAGTGGCATGTTTTGGGGTGGCATACCCTGAATCTCTTCAACCCCTGTTATAGATTAATTGGCATTGAACAATGTTGAACTTTCCAATACATAAAAACAGTATATGTCTCCTGTTCAGTTAGGTCTTCTTTATTTTAACTCAGTGATGTTTTGTTGTTTTCAGTACAGTTATTGTACATGTTTGTTAAACATATGCATACTTCATGGATTTTTGTTTTTTGTTATTGTAAATGGATTCAAATTGACTTTGTATTGGTGGAATCTCTTTCTGTAAAGTCTATTTCAGGGAGTATTGGAATTCATAATTTATTCCTATTGTCAAGAAGAATATTACTAGTAATTTGGTTACCAAGTGATATTCAAACATAAAATTAGAATAAAATTAAAAATCAGTCTGGGCCAATCTACCCTTAAAATTACATAGATTTTTCCCCCTCTTTTTCTTTTTATAAATTTTTTAATTGATTAATTATTTTTATTTTTGGCCGTGTTGGATCTTTGTTGCTGCACACGGGCTTTCTCTAGTTGCCACGTGCGGGGGCTACTCTTTGTTGCGGTGCGCAGGCTTCTCATTGCGGTGGCTTCTCTTGTTGCAGAGCACGGGTTCTAGGTGCACGGGCTTCAGTAGTTGTGGCATGTGGGCTCAATAGTTGTGGCTCATGGGCTCTAGAATGCAGGCTCAATAGTTGTGGCGCACAGGCTTAGTTGCTCTGCAGCATGTGGGATCTTCTCAGACCAGGGCTCAAACCTGTGTCCCCTGCATTGGCAGGTAGATTCTTAACCACTGTGCCACCAGGGAAGTCCCTTTCTTCCCCTCTTTGATTTAGTGCTTCCAAATAAAGTCTTTTTTAAAAAGCAACTGAACAGAAAATATAGAATTAAAATTACAGAGAGTCAGCTCTCCACAAGTCAAACTTAGGGAAGGCAAGAATTCTTGCATATTTTGAATTGGCTTACTTAAAAAAAAAAAAAGCATATTACCATCATAATTATATTTTGCTTAGAACAAACTTAAGACGAGTTTTTTTTTAACATAAATAACATTTTTAAATGAAAAAACTTCCAGTTTCCAAAATAACACAATGTCTGTGCGAAGAAAGGCATCATTTACAGAACTTAAGATGAGTTTGTAGGATATGTATATGCTTCTGAGTGGCCATGAAATTCGGTCTGGGATTAAAATACTGCCACTAAAAATTCTCCAAAATTAAAAGCTAGAAACATTGAAGAGTACTTTGTGCTGTGTCCATATGTGTGATACCGTGGTGAAGAACATGGATTTGGGGTCAGAGAGCCCTGGTTTCAGTCCAGGCTTTTATACTTCTACCCTGAGAGACCTCAGGTTAGTCATTTAAGCCTTCTAAGTTCCAGCTTCTTCATGTATAAAATGAAAACAGTATTATTGCCTACTCCATGAAGTTGTGGTGAGTATTGAATGAGAAAATGTGTGAAAAAGTCTTCAGACAGTGCCAGAAACATGCTAAGTGATCAATAAGAGATAGAGACTATGATAATGTTCTTATTTATGAAGATAATGAAGTTTGTGATGATGATGATTGTTATAAAGCTTATGTAAATGACAAGTTTGTTCTGACTTCTCCCACCAAAGACCTTAATACAGGCAAGAAAAGTATCCAATAAACATCTTTAGATTTCAGTAGTCAGCTGGAGAAGGTTGGGGTATAGAGAGATGGGAGAGATTGATGGTGTGGAAGCAAACAAACAATAACTGTTCCCCCTTGGACTACAATCTGAGAAGGAAAAGCCCAGAAAAGAGCAAATAAAGGCCAGTCCCAAGACTCTTTCTATTCTATAATAATAAGAAGTAACAGAATCTCTCCTAAGGGTCTTCATTTCTGGTCTTTTGGATCCCAAAGTCACTATTCTGCTTCATGTCAAGACCCAAAATGAAGACTAAGAGTTTTCCTTAAAAATAGAGCTCATCAGGCTTCCCAGGAATTAGGATTCCCCATTGAATTGGCTTACTTAAAAAAAAAAAAGCATATTACCATCCTAATTATATTTTGCTTAGAACAAACTTAAGAACAAACTTAGAACAAACTTAACAAACCATTAGGAGGAATGGTTCATCTTAGGCTAAGCCTAGCAATAAGCCAATTGTTAATATCCAGTGTCCAACATACAAAGACTAGAGTTTAAATCTGAAAGAGTTTAGGGAAGGCAATGCATTTGCAGTAGTCTTTACTGGAAAAGCAGCGAACAAGATCATGTTTTATGTAGATAAATTTAGCCCCTTTTAGTATGAAAAATGGCCTGCCATGCAACATAAACAATCTTTCGTACAGCTACTTTTTAAAATGCATCCATTTATCTTTGATCATGTTTTATTCCTGCTGCATTTTATTATAAACATGATGAGCAAGATCGTTTACAGGGAACAGAATCAAGAAAGTAGCACTTATTCATGAGAGACGGTGATGAAACGCTGATATAAACTTTGTGTGTGTGTGCACGCGTGCAGATTTTCACATCTTTCATTGTCTTTGTGTGTTCTAGGTTAATGGATTTCCTTGTGTAGACTTTCTATCAGAGACACTTGTTACTTCTTCATGACTCTCAGAGTTCTTTCCTGAGTCAAGCAGTGTGCCAAGCACAGGTCCTGACATATCCTACAGATTTTATTTAAATTTTCTTTAATTATGTTGACTTGAGCATCTCTTTGGAACCTAGGGAAAACATTCTTTTGGTATCTAAGTCATTTCTTCTCTCACATACTTAGGTTCAAGTCAACAAAAGTCTTAACAATGCCTATAAAATGCTAGCTCTTTCCACATACCCCCAATCCAAACTTTCAGAAGACCTGAAAAAAGAATTGAATGTAGTCTCTGAGCCCATCATGGCAGAAAAATCCTTCAGGATTCAAAGGTGGCACTTCTGAGCATGTCATGCCCATGTGGTCTGTTCTGTGCCACCCAGTGCTGTTTCTCCTGACTTATGGGCCACTCTGCAACTTCCAGAGGTCTTCTACTCTCCTCCAGAAGCCTGGGGCTTTCCCAGAAGACTCCTGGGAGTTGGCTCCTAATTTATTCTCACCCCTACCACCCACCATTGGCAGTTATTTACTGAGTGCTTACTATATTGGAGGCATTATGCTAAGCACCAAGGGTATGATAAGACATTCACAGGTGGGAGAGGAACACATGAAACCAGCAATTATAATAATGTGATGAGGTTTATTATGTAGGTATGTGGATCTAAATACAGCTGGGAAGGAGGAGGTTAAAGGAATGCATCTCAGAGAAGGCACTATTAGAGAGACAATGTTTTGAAAGATAAGTAAGAATTAGGCAGATGGAGAAGAGGAAGAAGGGAGGAGGCCATTAAAGGCTAGGAGATCAGCAGGTGTAAAAGCCTGGAGGTGTCAGCCAGTGGGGTTGGTTTAAGGAACTGTAAGTGACTGTATGACTGAAAGAAGAGAGATTTACGAGTGGAGGGAGATGAGATGAGGGTAACAGGTAACTGGTATGGGGACTACATAACCTTTGGGAAGTGATCAGATACAACTTTATTTTTCCTACCAGTGACCCTTCCAAATTTATTTAGTGGGGTAATTTTATCCTGCTCATGAAGGACGTAGGTCTGAAATCATGATTTCATTGCCTGCTCATTCCTAGGCAAAGGATAATTTTGAAATCACTTTAAGTTCTCAATTATAGTCTCCATTGGGAAATTATAATGTCTAGTCCAAGATAGAGTTCAAAGCCTTTAAAATTTGAAGAAACTGAAAACACTAATTTGAAAAGATACATGCACCCCAATGTTCATTGCAGCACTATTTACAATATCCAAAATGTGAAAGCAACTTACATGTTCATCAACAGATGAATGGATAAAGAGAATGTGGTGTGTGTGTGTGTATGTGTGTGTGTGTGTGTGTACACATATTCCATTTTATAATGGACTATTACTCAGCCATAAAGAAAAATAAAATTTTGGCATGTGCAAAAATATGGATGGACCTGGAGGATACTTATTTCACTATGATTAGTGAAATAAGTCAGACAGAAAAAGACAAATACTGTATATTATATGTGGAATCCAAAAAATAAACAAACCAATGAACATAACAAAACAGAAACAGACTCACAGATATAGCAAACAAACTAGTGGTTACCAGCGGGGAGAGGGAGGTTGGGAGGGGCAAGATAAGGATAGGGGATTAAGAGGTACAAACTCCTATGTATAAAATAAATAATCTACAAGAAGATATTGTCCAGCACAGAGAATATAGCCAATATTTTATAACTTTAAATGGAGTATAATCTATAAAAATATAGAATCACTATGCATTATACTTGTAACTAATATAATATCAACTATACTTCAATTAAAAATAAATAAATAAGTAGTACATTGGCATTATTTTAAAAAATAAAAATAAAATTTATTGAAAGGTGGGACTCCTCTCCATTCACTGTACCAAAGCCTGGTTAGTGGCCATCTGCCTCTGGTGGTATGGGTGTGATTGACTTCACCTCTCTCTGCTCCCCACCTTCTCCCCCATTTACTAGCTACAGTTTCTGGCCCAGCCAGAATTGAGAAGGGTGTGAGAGAGAAGAATAAAAGGACAGGGTAATTCTTAGTTTGCTAGGTAGCCTTGCACTTTTGGGTTCAGCTGATGGTTAAAGCTGACTCTCCCCCAGGGAGCATTTCCACGGGTTCCTTGGAAATTTACATCCTGGGGATCCCTCCCTGTGCTTTCTTGATTCAGGCAGATGGATCTTTATTCTAGTGGTCATTTGCAATTCCTTCCTGAGCCCTTAGTAATCCAGCAGTTTGGCAGTTACAGTGGGCATACAGTTTGGGAAACTAAATAGAGACCCAGAAATGACAGTTTATTGGATTGGTACGGGATTGAGGTGGTATTACAAACCAGTGGAGAAATGGTAAAAGTGACTTTTATATGGGAAAAAATGAAGTTATTCCAACTTCATACTGTTCTCACAAATAAGTTCTAAATAGATTGAAGATCAAATGTGAAAAATAGAGAACTTTAAGACAGTTGTAAAAAAAAATGTATAGAGGAGTTTTTGTGACTTGGATGTAGGGAAAGATTTCTTAGGCAAAACACAAAAAAATATAACTCAAAGAACAAGTTTGGGAAATCTTTAAAATTTGATAATTTTTAAAAATTCTCTCCCTTAAAATATCATTGTTAAAGGATTCAAAGACTTGTAGAAGATATGTGAACCATAGGTAACGGACTGAGGATTAGTATTAGTAATTTTGATTACATTCAAAAATGTAAAGAACTACTGAAATAAGAAAAATGTAAACAATCCAATAAATATGCATGGAGATTATAAGCAGGAATCTCACTGAGGGGAAATTCAAATGACCAAGGATCACACAAAAATATTCTCAACCTAACAAGTAATCAGGGAAATGCAAATAAAATAACAATGAAATACTACTTCACACCTTTGAATTGGCAGAGATTTTAAAGTCCAACAATACCAACATTGACAAGATTGTGGGAAATGAAAAACATCATATACTGCTGTGAGGAGTGTAAATTAGAACGCCCGCTAAATGTCTACACAAGATAGAATGTGTACGTACCCTGCAACTCCTAAATTTAAATCCTGGAAAATGATTATACAATGTAATAGTAAACACAGTACATTATACAGCATGTTAGTTTCTTTGGCTGCCATAACAAATTACCACAGACCTGGTGGCTTAAAACCACAGAAATTTATTCTCTCATGGTTCTGGAGCCGGGAGTTGGGAACCAAGGTGTAAGCAGCATTATGCTCCCTCCAGAGGCCATGCAGGGGAATCCATTCCTTGCCTCCTCCAGGTTCTGGTGACCATTGGCATTCCTTGGCTTGTGGCCACGTGGCTCTCTGTCTGCTCCATCTTCACATGGCCTTCTTCTCTGTATGTGCGGTGTTGAATCTCCCTCTGCCTCTCTCTTATAGGATATATGTAATTGCATTTAGAGCCCACCTGGATAATCCAAGATAAGTGCTTCTTCTCAAGATCTTGAATTTAATCACATCTTTTGCCATAAAAGATAATATTTACAGATTCAAAAGATTAGGGTATGGGCATAAGTTTAGGTTCACCTCTCATCCTACCACAGGGATATATACAATGATGTTTATTAAGAATTGCTGTTAGTAGCAAAAAATTGGAAACAACATAAATGCCCTACTCATAAGACAATGGATTAAGTATGATATGCTCATATGATAGGATATAGCAGTATAGAGTCAATTTCATCTTTATATTTATCAAAACATATACATCTCATAGACTTGTAGTAAAGCAAGTTGCAGATACCACTTATTTCATTTTTAACACAGGGATACATATGTTTAGTAAAACTATAAAAACATGAGCTAAATAAGTACATACAGTTATATGTGATCAATAACAGTGTTAGAAACTGGGAAGCATTGGTAGGGTAGATGGAGAAGAAAACAAAGATGATTTCATTTTAAGTTTTCTTTTCAAAAACTATGCCAAATAGAAATTCCAAAATGTGAACAGTTCTTAATTCTGGGTGATAGACACATAGGTGTTTGTATTATAATTCTATGCATATTTCTTAATTATTTTAAACAATTTTAAAATGCTTTATATTTGGGGAGTTTTATGTTTAAACAATAGAAAACATTTAATAGTTACTCTGACAGTAGTACAGAGGATAAATTAGAACAGGCAGGAAATAGAGGTAAAGAGATAGGTTGGAGGCTACTAAAAATAATGTATAGATAAGATGTTTGAAGCTCTAACCTAAGAGGGTGACCATGATAATAGAGAGAAAAAGGTGATTGTGAACAACATTAAAAAGGTAGAATCTATTGGACCTGGCAACTGAGTCATGGGACAGGGAGTGGGAGGGAGAAGCAGGGCTCAAGGGTGATACCAAGTTTCTTACTTCAGGAGCCGGTTGGATAGTGGTTGTGTAGTCACAGGCAACTACTGATCTGCTTCTGTCACTATAGATCAGTTTACATTTTCTAGAACTGTATATAAATGACATGCACTATATACTCTTTTCATCTGGCTTCTTTCTCTCACATAATTATTTTGATATCCATCCCTGTTGTACATATATAGAGTTCATTCTTTTTTATGGCTTTGTAGAATGTTAGATTTTATTGATTGCCAATCTGCCTAGACCGTTCCTTCCTTGCTGAGCCTCTCCCTGGCATATCACGCAAGATGTATTCCCCCCTCACCTGCCCACTGCCCTCCCGCATCAAAATCTGCAGCTGCTTTCCTTCCCCAAATCCTTTTGTCACCAATTGATGGGTGATGATAAGATTAGAGTAATTTCCTGGTGGATTGCAAAATGTTACATTAACAAAATATTGAATGAGCTATACTCTCAAGGGGGTTGGATGAGGTAATCTTCAAAGTCCCATCGTCAAAAAATCTCTGATTTGCTGCATTTCTGTTTCGTTCACAGTTCCACAAATGAACTATCATTTCTAATATGGATTTGCTAAAGACATAAAGATCACCATTACAAGTGAGGTAAGACTAACTAAATGAACATCCCAGTTACCATGTTGGAGTTGCCTCCAAGTTTATCCCTCAATTGGCCTGTGCAGATAATAAACAAACAAACAAATAAATATCAGTGGCCTAAGTTCTACATAGTTAGCATTTTGCCCTTCCCAGAGCTACCATATGGATCAAATTCAGCTGGTATCCTGAGGACACCAGTGCCGCCTTAGAAAAATAATTAGTCTGGCATACCAACATCTGGGAAGTCTGCAGAAGCCAGATTCCAGGAAACAGGCACTTTGACAGAGTTACAAGCATGGATGCCCAAGGGAAGGAGAAGCCCTGAAAGAGTTGTTTTAAGTAGCTGCTTAATGACTGAGCAGATTGAGCACTGTGAATGCTTTCACTTGGCAGGGAGAAATTACACTACCTAGAGACGTCTGGGTGGCATTTAAAGTTGACAGACAGTAATGAGTACCAGTTTAAAAAAGAGGATTTTAGTGTGCTCACAACTGCTAAGAGACATCTCCATTCTATGTTTATATATTTACACCTGTACTAAGAAAGGGAAGAAAAGAACAAAGAGGAAGGAAGGGAGGGAGGGTGGGAGGAAGGCAGAGTTTCTACCTTGGTAGCCTGTCTCCAAAGACTCCTATATCATTTTAAAAACTAACAATAGTTGATCTCCTACTATGTGCATGCCAGGCTTTGTGCCACGTGCTTTACGTACGTTAGGTCATTTAACCTTCACAACAGCTATGAGGCAGATAGCATTTTCTCCCCTTCTTAACTTGCTAAAACCAGGGAAGTCCCAGGTAAACAGGTACAAATTGGTTATCCTACCAAGAATGCAAAAATTGTGAGAAACCTTTCCCTACTCATTTACAAAGCTTCTCCAGGTTAAGTGAAGGGACATCATAGTGTGTAAAGAGACCAGGCTCTGAAAGAACTGCGTCCTTGTTTCCACCACTAGAAGACCTTGAGCAAGTCACATGACCTCTCTGGGCTTCATTTACTTCCTTCCTGAAATAATGAGGGTAGACTGTATAAATAGTCCTCCATCCTCACTGCACACTAGAATCACCCAAGGAACAATGAAGAAATGCCAGTGCCCAAACCCCACCCCTGACCAATTCCTGACCAATTGAATCTCAGAATATCTAGGGCTGGGATAAAGTATCTGGCTTTACTGCAGGGAATAAAGCATTTATGTCCCTACATCCTAGAGCTAACAATTTAGTGCGAGAAGCAAAAGGCAAAGAAATACATGTAATACATAGCAGTATGGTAAGTGTTATTAAGGGAAAGAATAGTGTTATGAGAGAGAATATTAAGGAAAACATGATTTTAAATGGGGGGTGGGTGATCTGGAAAGACCATTCCATGTGTTGGAAACCAGAAGTGGGAGTTGGCCGGGCAAAGTGCAGAGGAAAGAGCTTTCTAGTCAAAGGGAACATATCTTACTTAGTTAGGTATATATCAAACTTGGTCATTTCCATATATGTCTGTATATATATTCATATATGCACACATATGAATAACTTGTTTGAAGACCCAGATCCAGAAAACAGAAGTGCAAAGGAGAGTACAGAGTGATGGGGAGAGCAATACTAGGTTGGCTTGGTGAGGTCTCAGAGCCAGAACATGTCATGTTGAGGATTTTAGATTTTTATCTTCGGTACAATAGCAATAGCAAAGCAGTGACAGGTTTAGGCAGGAGAGTGACACATTCAGATTTGTCTTTTAGAAGATTACTTGTGTTTACGTGTGGAAAAAGGTTTGGTTGGGGCTAAAGGAAAAAGAGGAAAACGGTTACAAAGTTGTGATAACCTGAGTGAAGCTTTTGTTCCTGATGATGCCAAGTTTTAGAAGAATTCTGGGTACCTGTGGAGACTAAAGAAAGAACGTAAGAACAGGAGACAAGAAGTTTGACAGAATGCAAGTGACATAACTCATTAAAAATCAGGAAATTGCTTCGTACCGAATTTAGATGAGTGCCTTTGGCTTAATCCGTGCTATTTTCTTCTGCCTGGGTTTATTTTGCCCCGCAAAAACACACTGAATTATCCTGCCCCCATTCCTATTCTCTCGCCCATTGTGTCTCTTTTTCCTTGTCATTGTTTATGTCTATGCCAAAGCTTAGGGTGGCATTCAACCTTGGCGTTCCCATTTTCAGCCTTGCAAGGGTTCCCATTGTGCACCAGATCATGGTTGGAGGAAGACTCTAATTGTGCAGAGTTTGGCCAGGCACTGATTTTTTAGCTTTTTCTCCCCTGGTTGAGTTGCTGGTCCACTGGCTTTAGTCCATTTCCTAATGGAGAGGTGTCAGCTTCACAAAAGCATCATCTCAATTGGCACTAATTACCACCTTTCAGAACCATCATCACTCAAAAGCTCAGGACTGAAAGGTCAGCAGGAAAATGAACTTCCACTCACACCTTCTGGGGTGGTCTTTGGCTTCTGACCATGCAGAGAACAAGGGCTAATGGGGAACAGACCTTTCTGCCTTCCTGCTCTTAGACCATATGTTTCTTGAGAAATCAGCCTTGGGACACCAATCCTCTGCTCATGAGATGACTGAATTCATGGCAGAGCTCAGTCTTGTCAAGCTTCAGGTCTGTCCCAGTTTCCCAATGATTCCTTGTCTCTCCACCCCCAGGCTTCACTCCCAACCTCCAGAGGGTTCCAGCTGCATACGGTCCTGGTAAAGGAGGTAGCAGTAGCATGTCCACGGCCCTCCCGATGTGTTCATGGCACCCACATTCTCCTCCAGGCAATGGTTTAGATGGTACCCAAAGGTAAGAAGTGAAAATAACTTTTCAGTATAGGAAGTACATTCACTCGTGTTCTTTCCCTTTGATCCTCACGACACCTTGGTGAGGGGCACAAGACAGGCATTGTTATTAGTTCCATTTTACAGATGAAGAGATAAAGGCCAGAGAGGCTGGTGACTTGCACAAGGTCCCATAGCCATTTAGTGGCAGAGCTAGGTCCCCAAACTAAATTACTGCAGAGTGCAGGGGTGTGTGATCAAATAAGGTCATGTGTGCCAAATCATTTTGAAAACTGAGAAGTACTATACCGATGCTCAGTATAGTATTAGTTTCCTAAGGCTACAGTAATAAATTACCACAGAACAAGTGGCTAAAAACAACAAGCTTATTCTCTCACAGTTCTGAAGGCCAGCAGTCTAAAATCCAGCAGGTCTGCTCTCGCTCCGAAGAGCTTTAGTGGGGAATCTGTTTTTTAGCTCTTCCTGCTTCTGGTGTTGTCACCATTTCTTTACTTGAGGCCACATCACTCCAATCTCTGCCTCCGTGACCATGTTGCCTCTTCCTCTTCTGTCTCCTCTTCTGTCTGTCTCAAACCTCCCTCTGCTTTTCTCTTAGAAGGATACTTGGTTTAGAGTCTAGCTGTTTAATCCAGGATGATCTCCTCATCTCAAGATCCTTAATGTAATTACACCTGCAAAGACCCTTTTCCCAAATAAGGGAACCTCCATCATTCAAGAATTAGGAGATGGACATATCTACAGTATTTCAGGCCTTTACCGGTGCCGCTGTGGTTGTGGCAGAGCCCAGGCACTGTCCAGTGGTCCACAAAGTCTGTTTCTTCTAGCTCTAGCAGTCAAGTTGAGGCAATATAGCCTAGAAGTTAAGAACAGTTAAGAGCCAGTCTGCCTAAGGTTCAATTCCTAGTTCTGCCACTTGATGACTGTGTGACATTGAACAACTCCCTTAACCTCTCTGGGTCTTAATTTCTTCCCCTGTAACATGAAGATAACAAAACCCTCTCTCATAAGGCTGTCGCAAGGCTAAAATGATTTAATTACATGTAGAGATAGACCAGCATCTATACTACAAAAATGTTAACTATAATTATTCCTTGGCTGGCACCATGACTACTGCTAAATTCTCTCACCTCACTTGTTTATCATTAAATAATGATTTAAATAAATGGAGAATGGACTTTCCTTTCTGGAGGTGCACTCCTGAATCATTCACTAATTCTAAGCATCTCCAAGTATGTTTTCTATAAAGGAATGTTCTAAATTGTAGGAAAAACAAAACTAGAAGCAGTGAGAAGGAACCATTGTTTAAAATCTTCTATTAGCTTCTCATTTGATCCCGAAGGTTCTGAAATCTTTTTTTTTTTTTTTTTTGGCTGAATTAGGTCTTCATTGCTGCATGTGGGCTTTCTCTAGTTGCGGCGAGCGGGGGCTACTCTTCGTTGCGGTGCACGGGCTTCTCACTGCGGTGGCTTCTCTTGTTGCAGAGCACGGGCTCTAGACACGCAGGCTCAGTAGTTGTAGCTTGAGGGCTCTAGAGCGCAGGCTCAGTAGTTTTGGCGCACGGGCTTAGTCGCTCTGCAGCATGTAGGATCTTAGTTCCCAGACCAGGGATCGAACCCATGTCCTGTGCATTGGCAGGCAGATTCTTAACCACTGCGCCACCAGGGAGGTCCCCTGAAATCTTTTGAGCTCATTATTCACTCTAAATTTTCGGTTTGTTTTACAAGTATTTGGAAGGCTGACATACTTAAAATATTAAGTAAAAAAATTTTAGTAGAATGCCGTGGGTTTTAGAAGGGACTAGGTGTTTGAGTAAATGTTACAAATTAGGATCAAATCGCTTGTGTCTCTTCAACCCAAATAAATAATATTAGTTTGCCTGGGCTAGGTCTAAGTAATATTATGTTTCTTATGGGGGTTTATTTACATTAAACTCTGTGTTTTCCCTAGATTTTGTCCTATTTTCCTAGCTTTAGTCTCAGCCAGAGGCACAGTGTCGGAAGAGAAGTAAACAATGATGATTTTTGCTCCTGAAATTAGGTTTATTAAGACAGGTATTAAATTTGCCAGTCTCACTAGTGTATCAAAGAAAATGATGGAAAAACATCATAACTGTTATGAAAATAAATGTTGACAGAGAGTAAACAAGCTGGAAAGAACCTTGCATATCAATTTATACAATTCCTGTAACTTTATTTTTTATAACTTTTTTTATTGTAAAAGTGAAATATATTCATCAAAGACTTTGGAAATGATGGAAAACTGCCAAAAAACTAAATAACTAATAGTAGTCTTACTATTCAGAGATAACTACTGTTAACATTTTATTTTCTGCCAATATAAAATGCAGTTTTCTTTCTATGATTGGAACTATGCCTCTGAAATTACACATGCCTCCTCTTTCTAGAAAGACAGTACTTGCTTTTTTTATTATGACCAGATGATCACTTTTATTATAAAATACTGAGATGGATCAAAAGGGTCTCCGTCTCCTTTGAGTCTTATCTCATTACAATGCTAAGCAATACCCAGCTATTATCCACCCTATTTCTGTCCTCTGCCCAAAGATGGGACTGTTCAGCTGTCCTCCCAGATCTGTGGGTGACACATGGGTTGCCTTCTACCAGCAGCTGAGCAAAAATACTAGAAAGCAGTCATAGATAATTTCTTTTTCTAGACCCGTTGAAAACATTTTTATAATAATAATTAAAATTCATCGAGGTCTTACAGTTCTAAATACTTTGAATCTAGTACCTCATTTGATCCTTACAGTAATCCGATGAAGCCATCTGCCCTCAATAGGTGGCAAAATCGGTGAGCCCACAGCCTGGCTCTGTAGTCTGTGCCTTTAACCACCGTAGAAGAACTCCTATAGAGACGCTGACAGCATGATGGCAATACTGAAGCTGCAGAACATTCTAGTGCTACAAACAAACTGGAGGAGGTTCCAAACCAAAAATTTGAGAGTGAGTCAGAAATTCAGGTTTTTTTTCAAGTGTGAGATAAAAACCATACTTAGAGAAAATGAGTGAGTTGATTACTTTGAGAAGTACTTAATTTTGTTTTAAAATTAGTATCATCCATTGAAATGACATTTATAATATTTAGGCATATCTTTTTTCATATTTTTTGATTGAAAAAAGAGCAGTCAATTAGAAAAGCAGGTACTGATTTTGCCTCGGCTAATTCCCCCGAGGGAAGGCCATAGCCCACTCCACAGGCCACAGCCTATTAGGGAGAGTCAAGTGGTGCGAACACCATCGACTTTAGAATCAAAATCCTGCTCCATCATTTGCTAGGTAAGTTATTTACTAGGTGCACCTTGTTCGTCTTGAATTCTCTACGTAGGGAAATGGAATAAAATCTCCTTTGCAATGGTTTTCTGAGGATTAAATAAGACAATGTAGGTAAAGTGCCTGGCAACACAAGTCAGTTAAGAAATGGTAACTTTTATGGTCTGTTCCTCCTCATGACAGTTTATTGAGTTCAAAACGTAGTACCCAAAGGGGAAAGAACTTCCTCACACCTTCCAGCCTTGGCAACGAAAAACCTGTCATGGTGGATATGGTAAGAGCAGGGTGACTACAGAGGGTAGAGGGAAGTAGTCCATCCCACTTCCCAACAGGATGGCCCTACTTGCCTAGGCAGGGAGCAGCAGCTGGGCCAGGAGGCTGGGAGCTGGCTGGCCTTCTGAGTCCAATTGGGATCAGATAAAAGGAGAGCACAGAAGGGAAGAGACTCTCTCCCAAATGCCAAGCTAATCAGCTCCTTTTAAAACCTCAGAATCCTCTGAGTCTCCAGTCTACACCCCCATGTGCCTTGGGCTTGCAGATGAAGATAGACAATTGGAAATATGATTCAGCTACGTTATAGTGTTACAGATTAGAGGTCTGGTACAAAAAGGCTGCAGGGTGGTTAAGAATATAATAATTGCAACCCTCCCAGGATCCTGCCTTTGACATCTCTCGTCTGAAGAGCCCAAACAGCCTTGCTAGTGTTAATGGACTGCTCACCCTTGTGCCCAACATCGCTAAGAAAAGGAAAAGGAGCAAAAGGAACAGAGAGGCTGTTCCAGGGCCCAGCCGGTGAACAGTTACTGGGCTCTGAGGAGCCCTGTCAGCCATGGAAGGGCTCACAGAGTTCAAGCCTCCAAGTTGCTTGTGGGGCAAAAATCAATCTAAGAGCAAATGGCAGAAGCCGAGTTACGGTGAAGTCGTTAGGCTTCCCCTGAGAATTGAGTTATGATTGTAGCAGAGTAAGTGAACCTTGAATATTTTTTTAAGACTATTAAAAAGTTCTGCTTGAACTTTTCTGAGAGGGGCGGGTGCAAACTTGCCTGAGAACCCCGGGGATCTGTGAAGCAAGGGACTAAAGCTCCAATACCTCTTCCGTAAGATTCAGTTATTGAAATCTGTTGAGGTGAACTAAGGGTCAGTGGGTGACCACAGCCAGGACCCAGGGACAAGGAAGGCAAGGAAGCCCCTAAACAAAACTAATACTTTGAGGGAAGGAGGAGACAGGAGGGAGAGCTCCACCCCGCCACGCGACCCCCGCCTTCACTGGCAGCCAGCTGGTTAAAGGGAGCAGCAGAGAAACCCGTACTCTAGGGGGCAGTCTGGAGCCTCGGGATGTGACAGTGTGAGCGCGTCTAAGACGGCATCACTGCGGGTCGGGCCCGGGTTGGTGTGTAACCGTCCCCGACTCAAGAGCAGCGCCAAAGGGTGAGGAGTGAGCGTCCTTTTTTAACTCCTGAAGCACTGCTGCGGCCCGGGGATCTGCACTGAGTCTTGGCGGACAGGAAGCGGAGCGCAGCGGCACCACCTGCGGGGCGCTGGGCTGCGCCAGAAGGGAACCTCTGCAGAGGTACTGTCTGGAGCTGCGTTCAGCATCCATATATGCCTGGCAGCTGAGGAAGTGTTAGTCCCCCGGCTGGATCTGCTAAGAGAGATTGGTTTTCCTGCTGATCTGAAGAGCGATGGAGCTGGAGAGTTGTATTTTCTGAGGCCAGCTGCAGGCCGGGCATTTTCTGTCCCCAAACTACAAACAGTTTAAAAGTTAAACTCACTCTACGTTAAATTCCTTCAACAAAGGAGGAGACGATTGAGAGTGTCCGTGTTTCAGAGCTTAGGCTCTGTGGTTAGACACTCCTGAATTAGAATTCTTTTTCTGTCACTTAGTAATAGCTCTGTGTCCTTGAGCCAATGCCTCAGCTGGTTTCTCCATCTGTTATAATCCTCAAAAGGGGACAATAATGATACCGATCTCATAGGGTTGTTATGAGAATTAAATAAGGTAAATCATGCAATGCGTGTGGCACCTAGTCAGCCTCAATAAATGTTAGGTTAAACAAACAGAGCAACAGAAACCCACATAGGCACCAAGGTTATCCCATGGGAAGAGAGCTGCATTTGGCAAGTCCCTCCGGTGGACCCAGCAAGTTGTGTGTGAGCAATGGTGAGTTAAGTTCACTAACACTTAAAGATGGTGCTGAGAAATAATGAGCCATTTGGTGAGAAAAAGGCCAGTGAATTTGGGACAGGCCCAGAATATTCAGAAGGACTTGGATGATGAGTGGATTTAGACAAAAATCAAAGCATCCTGATTCCAAAAGGACTATGCCATTTTTGGAGTAATTTTTGACTCTCACTGAAGAGTTTCAGTTTTGTACAAGGACGTTCTCTATTTTAGTTTTTCCTCCACTTATTTCTCCCTTCCCCCCAAACTCCTTGGAGGATTGCTCCTTTGCATCTTTTGATCTAAATTCTCATTGGAAAATAATAACATTGCTACTGTTCACTTGGTGTTCCGGTCCAATATGCTCCACTTCAGACCCGGGAATGCCTTCCTGTGAAACATTTCACAGAGGTGAAGGACAGGCAACGCCTCTCAGGATGGTGGTGGAAGAGACATAAAACTTCATACGTCAGGAATCTTCTTGACAGGACTTACTAGGCCTGAGTCCAAGATGAAGCTGAGAAAAATGAAAAGGGATTTGGCTGACAAAGCAGATGACAGGCAGGGAGAGCCAGTGAAAGGGAATTGGCCAATGGCAAAAGGGGAATTGGCAGGGCTTTGTGAACCCCTTCTGGAAAACCATAAACCTCGGATTGTCCATCTGGCGCATCAGTCCTCAGAGGCACATCATTTTTGCCTGTGGAAGGTCCCTGCCAGGAAGCTGCACCTCAGGGGGCGCCTTTGGAAGAGTGGGTCGTGTCTGGATTGGTGCCCAACACTAAGTGGACGGGGATGAGAAGAAACCGCTCACAATGAGATCTCTGAGGGCTGGGAGATGGGCAGCCCCTCCAGTGGCTGACACTTGTGAGTCAGAGCGATGGGAAAAGAAGTTGAGACACAGAGGAAGAGGACGGGACGCTGGGGAGGGAGGAGGTGGGAAGCAGCTCTGTTTCTTCAGTCGGAGACTGTCGGGGCCTGCCTGAGACGGGTCCCCAGTTGCAATGACTAATCTAACCTTTTGCAACTCGAGTCTGCCTTCTTCCAGGTGAATAATCCACTCATCTGGGTCTCCCAAATGAGCACTTACCTTGTGAAAAATCTCTCTCAGGAGTAAAATCTGTGTTTGCCTGCGTGATCCCGATGTGGGTTGAGCTGACACCTGGGAGCTGGGCTGATCCTCATTCCGTGGGAGAGCAGGGCCTTCACTTCAGAGCCCTCTGGATTCTTCCAGAGTGTCCTCTTCCTCTTGTCTTAGTGTTGTACCTTTTGGTTCCAGGCCATCCAGAACCCCACTTCGGGCCTTCTCCCGTGGCCTCCCACTCAATTCTTCCCCTCCTGAGAGCTTCCTGGCTTATGACCCAATTTCCAACATCTCCCCTACCCAGAATAGCTTGATATATGCTTCCTTTCCTTAGAGAATTGGCAGGGAAAAGCTCATGCTAAGGTGTTAATAACCAGTAATAATTGTGATAAACTCTATCAGAGCATAATGCCCTAGCCTAGTGCACGGAAAATTGTAATAATGTACCCATACACTGAGGTAAATAAAAGTGAGAGACAATGGGCCACAGAGGGCTTGGCCAGAGCTCCACCCACGCCTCCCCTACCATCCCATCCCTTAAGGGCTGAAGGAATTGATATCTCCCAACTTCTGTAACCCTTTGTTCACATCAGTTGGGAAGCTGTCTTAACCCAATGGTTTTTCAGATGTCCTTCAATAAGCCCTAGCAGTTTGCAGATGTGTCGCAGCGGGAGTGAGGGGCTGATCCAATGGGTCGCCTACTTCAGCAACAGTATCTGTGCTTTTATCTGTTTTATTAGGCCTCTGAATAAAATTTTATCAAAAGGGAGAATGTTGGCAGCATAAAGGAGTTAGAAAATCACTATCTTAAAACCAACAAATAAAATCTTTAATGGTAGAAGCTCAGTCAACCATGACAGGACAGTGAGGGAGATATTCTGAGGACAGAGGGGTTTTCTGGGGCCCTTCCTCCATGTCATGCAGGCAATATAGTCTACTCCATACAGACCTCCACACAAACCTGCACATAATCTGTGCATATCTTGCCCCTCTGGCTTTACGGGTTTTGTTTCTTTAAAAAAGTCTGATGCTTGAAAAAATTATCCTAATACCAGGTAGATTAATGCCAGAGACTGCTACTGTCTCAGCTCACTGAAACCAAAAACACAATCGCTGTTCTTGCCTTTGCTACCTTTGGTATTGCACCTTGATTTATTTCTGCCATTTTTCGGAAGCCATGAAACTAGGAGATCAAAGCTGCTGAAGAAAGCATAGCAAAATGAAGTGCTGTAGGTTGACTGACCTATTTCATAAGACTGAGGCATTGGTTTGTTTACTATTATTATTATATTATTTTGTTGTTACTATTGTATGTATTTCCATACCCACCTTGTTCCAAAAAGGACTCAAAATGGGAAAGATCCATTGATTTGTGTTCTACAGAAGAGATTTAATCTCAAAGTTTAGGTTACTTGGTGTTTGATGAGTGACATAATTTTAAAACTACCAAGGTTTCATGTGAAATTATTTTAAGATTTCACTTGCCTGATTTTAATTTTAAACCTTATATTAAAATAAAGTATCAATGAGAGTTACAGTTGTGTGTGTGTGTTTACATGCATACACCTGTATGTGTTTTTTTCATTTATATTCCACATTGTTCTATAAAGGGCTTGAGGCACCTTACAAAGAATTTGAGCCAGCAAAAACTATAGTTTTAAATTTTAGGGAGAATGCATTAAAAAAAAACTGATAAATTTTTACCTTTCAACCAGGATTCACCAGTAACATTTTTCTGTTAATCGATAGAATTTTGATAACACACTTGAAATATGCTTCTTCACCTTTAGAGGCTTATTTACTAGAGTTTTTCATTGCTTTTCAGCAGCAGCAGAGGAAAGTGGAGATTCAGAATTGAATCAAAGAACAGACTCATTTCTGTCACCCTTGCCTCAAATTCTCTTTCTAAGGTTCTGAAATCTCTAAATACAGCTATATGGTTTATTCTAGATACTTCTGGGCCAGTGGGATTCTAGTCCTCAAAATAAAAAGTTTTAGAGACAGCCCAATCAAGCTTTACTTCTTATAATATAAATCAGTCTCCAGCAAAGAGAGCCTGTCCTTACGTGGGACTCAGCATCTCCTGAGGCACGATTCACAAAGCAGAAAGTCAGCCAGTCAAGACTGTTTCTCTTGCTTCCAACTCTGTCTTACTCTTTGTTGCCTTTTCCCTGTTCCCATGTGTTATATTGTCTGTGTGACCCTTATTTTAAAACACCTCAATATAAACGTTGTGATGTAGTTGTATATACAAAATTACTCTATCCTCAGTTAACTAGCATTTAGAATGCTGTGTTTGGGGATCTACCTTCCAAAGGTGGTTAACCAACAGATGAAGAACCCTCGCCAGAATCAAGATCTTCTAAGATGGTCACTTAGTATCTTATTTTTTTTTTTAAGATTTATTTGTTGTTTATTTATTTATTTTTGGCTGTGTCGGATCTTACTTGCGGCATGTGGGATCTTCGTTGAGGCATGCGGGATCTTTACTTTGCAGCGCGTGGGCTTTTCATTGCGGCACAAGGGCTTCTCTCTAGTTGTGGTGTGTGGGTTGTTTTCGCTTCTCTAGTTGTGGCGCGTGGAGTCCAGAGCGCATGGGCTCTGTAGTTTGTGGCACGCAGGCTTTCTAGTTGAGGCGCATGAGCTAAGTGGTTGTGGCCCTTGGACTTAGTTGCCCCACGGCATATGGGATCTTAGTTCCCTGACCAGGGACTGAACCTGCATCTCCTGCATTGTAAGGTGGATTCTTTACCACTGGACCACCAGGGAAGTCCCAGTATCTTATTTATTTATTGAAGTATAGTTGATTTGCAATGTTGTATTAATTTCATCTGTACAGCAAAGTGATTCAGTTATACATATATACACATTCTTCTTTTATATTCTTTTCCATTATGGTTTACCACAGGATATTGAATATAATTCCCTGTGCTATACCATAGGACCTTGTTGTTTATCCATTCTATACATAATAGTTTGCATCTGCTAACCCCAAACTCCCAGTCCATCCGTCCCCCATCCCCCACCCCTTGGCAACGTCAAGTCTCTTCTCTATCTCACATGCCATGCCATGTGAGTCTGTTTCTGTTTTGTAGTTAATTTCATTTGTGTCATATTTTAGATTCCATGTAAGTGATATCATATGGTATTTTTCTTTCTCTTTCTGACTTACTTAGTATGATAATCTCTAGGTCCATCCATGTTGCTGCATATGGCGTTATTTCATTCTTTTTTATGGCTGAGTAATATTCCATTGTATGTATGTACCACATCTTTTTTTTCCATTGGGGTATAGTTGCTTTACAATGTTGTGTTAGTTTCTGTTGTACAGTGAAGTGAGTCAGCTATATGTATACATATACCCCTCTTTTTTGGATTTCCTTCCTATTTAGGTCACCACAGAGCATTAAGTAGAGTTCCCTGTGCTATACAGCAGGTTCTCATTAGTTATCTGTTTTATACATATTAGTGTATATATGTCAATCCCAATCTCCAATTCATCCCACTCCCCTTTTCCCCATCTTGGTGCCCATACGTTTGTTCCCTATGTCTGTGTCTCTATTTCTGCCTTGCAAACAGGTTCATCTATACCATTTTTCTAGATTCCACATGTACGCATTAATATATGATATTCATTTTTCTCTTTCTGACTTATTTCACTCTGTATGACAGTCTCTAGGTCCATGCACATCTCTACAAATGACCTCATTTCATTCCTTTTTATGGCTGAGTAATATTCTGTTGTATATATGTACCACATCTTCTTTATCCATTCGTCTGTTGATGGACATTTAAGTTGTTTCCGTGTCTTGGCTATTATGAATAGTGCTGCCATGAACATAGGGGTGCATGTATCTTTTTCAATTATAGTTTTGTCTGGCTATATACCCAGGAGTGGGATTTCTGGATCATATGGCAACTCTATTTTTAGTTTTTTGAGGAACTTCCATACTGTTTTCCATGGTGGCTGTACCAACTTACATTCCTACCAATGGTGTAGGAGGGTTCCCTTTTCTCCACATTTGTTGTTTGTAGACATTTCAATGATGACCATTCTGACTAATGTGAGGTGCTACCTCACTGTAGTTGTGATTTGCATTTCTCTAATAATTAGTGATGTTGAGCATCTTTTCATATGCCTGTTGGCCATTTGTATGTCTTTTTTGGGGAAATGTCTATTTAGGTCTTCTGTCCATTTTTCGATTGGGTTATTTTTTTGTTGTATGAGCTCTTTGTATATTTTGGAAATTAATCCCTTGTCAGTCACATCGTTTGCAAATATTTTCTCTCATTCCATAGGTTGTCTTTTCATTTTGTTTATAGTTTCCTTTGCTGGATCACTTAGTATCTTACATAAAATTAGCTAAATCTACACCAGGAAGGTTATTGATTAGCATAGGGGATGTTTAAAATAGTTTTTAATTGGTGAAATGAGCTGTATTCAAATAGGTGGCTGGTTAGTAGTGTCATACCGGAATGACTGCCCTTTCCTGAATGAAGTATTAGCACCTGGCAAGCCCAGCTTGCTGAATACAGATAGTTCAAGCTTGCGGTCTAGACCTCTGAATTGGTTCTGCATTCCTCCCCATCACGAGACACGCTATGCCTGACCCAGCACAAAGTTGGCCACACCTGCCATCAGAATATGCTTGCCCTGAATTCAGTTAAGCCTTTTATGGGAAATGCTGAACAGAGGGTCCAAGGGTAAAGAGTGGGACCTCCCCAGCTACAGAGCAGGCTTAAGACTATCTTTGACCCTTAATGTGAATAAATATCTAGGTGTGGTCAGAATATTTTCTAAAACTAGGTTTCATTGTAGTATGCCTTCTGGTAGCACGGTTGTGGGGAAAGGAACATATAGGCTCCCCCATCTCCCCCACTTCTAATGGTTGGAGGCTATTGACATTTACCAGATAAACTTCATATTTACCAAAAGGTCAAATTGGCTTCAGTGGATTGCCATGCCATGCAAATTTAAAATCCATGCTTCAAAGTCCAGAGAGGACTCACTTGCAAACATAGAGAGTTCATTTAGATAAAGATGTTTAGTTTATGGTTGTGTTTCTTTCCCTTGGAATTTTGGGTCTCTGATTGCCTTCTGTAAATATCCCTCACTCAATTGATAGAACTGTTTGGTGGGTCTTACACTTGTCTCTGAACACTCTTTTACTGTGATTTCTAGGATATTTTCTAAACCCTTTTAAATTCTGGGACCCTGAGAGTTGCCTGCTTAAGCAGTAGCTGTGCTCCTTTTCTGTGCCATTTCCTTATAAAACGTTGAATTCGAAACAGGTTGCAGTAGAAATCTAGAGCCACTGAGGAAAGAGTGTAAGCTGGGTAGAATGTTCCCCCACTGTGCTGGCTGTGATGGGAAGCTCTGCCCAGGGTTCAGGGAGAGGCCCACTGGGGACCCCGGGCTTCATCCCTGCAAGATTTCTTTTGAGATTTCAGGCCTGTCAAGTTCATCTTCAAAGAATGCAGTGCTATTCTGATATTTTATTATTATTTGAATGAGAGTCAACCACTGACTAATTGTGTCTGGGACAGGTCAGGCCAAAGCCTGCCTTGGGGCAAGAGGTTGGAAAGATGATGGGGACCATGAGAGGGAATTAGGAATTGAGAGACCTCTTGGGAAGCATCAGGGTAGAAGAAGGTAACACAAAATTTGGCATCAGTAATGGTTTTTCTCTTATTCTTCTCTCTGAACCACTTGGAACACTGGGGGCCTTGAAGGTGACCACTGGCCTAGAGTGAATGAGCATCCTCCCCAGGGCTGCAGGCAGTGCATCAGAGAACCCCTAGGGGGCAGCATTGAGGCCCAGATCTCAGTGAGACTCTCAGCTGCAGGGCAGGCACCTAGGGGCACCATCTCCTGCTTCTCACATAAAGATTAGTGCACATGCAAAGATAAGGAACATTTTCCAAGCAGTAATAAGGTCTTGAATACAAAAAAGCAGCAAACCAGAGCATTCCAGCAAGAAAATGAGACCAGACTTGTGTGTCCAAAGGAATACAAGCCAGGTTTCACCAAGTTTTTATTGAGAACAAACTGGATGCTTTTATGAGAATCCTAGTGTATAATAATCATAAATGGATAATAATTACGTTTAATATTTCCTCTTTATTCCATATGTGGATTCAGTCATTCTCTGTCATTTTGTCGTTTTCATGAAATCTGTTCATGAAAAGTTACATAAGCATCCTGTGTTTATTACAGAGAACGACCTGGAATGGTTGTCTTCTCCCTGCTTATGGAAGTGACAGGTCTGGCGACACTAGCTGAATAGATGTCAGGGCATTTATTTCTTCATCACATCCCGCATTCACCAATTTTAACTCTATTCAGAGAATTCCTCTTATGGTCCTGACCAGTGTGAAAAGTAAATGATCAGCCACTTCAAATACTGTGTGAATTTTCTTAAATAAGGAGACAAATCTTTAGACTGCCTTGGGGAAAGTTTCAAGCTGTATAATCTCTGACACAGATTGGTTCTCCTCCCTCTAACACCTGAAAGTATTCTAGAAACGAGCAATGTTTGGGCCCTCACTTTAATCGCCTACGATTCAGATGTGAACTGGTGCTCCCCCAGTCTCAGATGTCTGAGTAAATTCACCAGTTCCACATCTGTGAAAACTCCAGGCCTTGCTTTGATTTCTGCTGATTCTCAGAGTCTCTGACACCCTCACGGTACCTCCTGCCTCTGGCTTCTGGGTCCAGGTGTGCTGTCTCTGCGTTAGCCTCTCTCAACCCAGGAGTAATACTCAGCCCCTTGCCATTTTACACCAAAAAATTCACTCTCTAAGCATTTCATGAGTAATACATTGTACTGAAGTTTGGGGACTCATGGGCGAGAGTGCATGGGTAGGTAGGTCATGTCTCATTACTCAAGGCCTCACTAGGTCCTAGTGGCTCTCTTTCCTATTTCCCTTCATCCCTCATTATCCCTGGAAGCTCCATGATCTGCTCCCTCTGTTAGCCAAACTAACCCAGGTCCTCTTAGCTCCTACCTCTACCCTTCCACCAAAGACCCACAGAACAAAGTGTCCTCTATTTAACAAGACCCAGGCTCCTTAGAAGAAAGCTAGAACTACAAATAACAACAACAGCAACACCAATTCATCTGCATGTTTTTACTAGTGGATTGAGATCAAGTCTGAGTCTCTGCCTCCATCGAAAGACAGCACAATGTTTTAGAAAAGGAGCTGAATTTAGAGTCTGCTTCTTGGTGTTAGAGCCAGCAGCACCCCTCACTAGCCATGTGGAAAAGCCAGCAATCCATTTCAAGCCTCAGCTCATCATCTGAAGAGTGAAGATGTTACTAATGTTTCGAATCATTATGCTGATCCGAGGAAATAGTTTATGCAATGTATTCTGAAACATTAGAGCAGTAGTGCCCAGAACATTTTCAGCTTTTCCAGGCTGAGGAGTGCTGCTGGCATTTAGGGATACTGGGTATCCTGCATTGTGGGGAGATTCTATATTACATAGAACTACTGCATTACCATAGCATGCCCATGGAGAAACACTGTATCTGAGCACAGTGTGAAGGAAAAGTATGTGACCTCTGAACTTCTGCCTTTCACACAAAATGCAGATGGATTGATACATAGTGCAGATGATTCTTTAAAAAGATCTTCCTCATTCTGGGTTATTTTAGCCCAATCTCTGTTCTAAGGTGATAGTTTCTCTGGTATCCAATGGTACCGCTAACGTTTTAATTACAATCTTGAGCTTTGTTCTATAAGGAGTGCTTCCACTTAAGATGTCTTTGTTTAATCTTTCAGTTTAAACTATATTATACCCTCCAGAAGACAAAAAGAAGGAGGAAAAATTATGGAATAGAAGACAGGGGAATTTCCCACATGGTGAATGTACAAAGAAGCAGGTGATGCATGCATTGATCAGCTATTGATGCCAAGTAGTTGTCTTTTTTTGTGTGTGTAATAGTCAGGGTAGTCCATAGCACTATACAAAAAAGATCACGAGGGCTTCCCTGGTGGCGCGGTGGTTGAGAGTCTGCCTGCCGATGCAGGGGACACGGGTTCGTGCCCCCGTCCGGGAAGATCCCACATGCCGTGGAGCGGCTGGGCCTGTGAGCCATGGCCGCTGAGACTACGCGTGCGGAGCCTGTGCTCTGCAACGGGAGAGGCCACAACAGTGAGAGGCCCGTGTACCGCAAAAAAAAAAAAAAAGATCATGAACATTAAAGCTGATGGCAGGATTGTATGTATGATATTCACAAACAAAAAGGAATTTAAATCATCTGTTCTCAATGACTGCTAATCATACTACACAGAAAAATACAATATTAAAATATTTCATGCTCAATGAATTAATCTTCCTTAGAAAATGTGATTGTTACAGGTAAAATATAGCATTTAGAACTTTCATTTAAAAATACAAATTTTAGGGCTTCCCTGGTGGTGCAGTGGTTGAGAGTCCACCTGCCCATGCAGGGGACACGGGTTCGTGCCCCGGTCCAGGAAGATCCCACATGCTGCGGAGTGGCTGGGCCCGTGAGCCATGGCTGCTGAGCCTGTGCGTCCGGAACTTGTACTCCGCAACAGGAGAGGCCACAACAGTGAGAGGCCCGCGTACTGCAAAAAAAAAAAATTCAAATTTTATAAAAATTTTTAGAATTTTTCGAAGGGGAATTATAAAAGTCGAATAGGAATGATAAAGAAGATTCTACTTTCAGGTAAAGTGTGTCAGTTTTATGAAAAATATTCTTTGTTGTGAAAATAATGAAAGGAAAGAATACCTGAATTTCTCTAAAACCACTAGTTCTAGTTATCCAGTTGCCATTTTGGTAGTATTAACAAGAAAACACATTTACAATTTAACTGCAGTCATCTGTCAAATAGGATAGTATAAATGTTGCATATGCATTAGGTTGAACATTACTTATGTATATTTTATTTTATTGTTATTTATTTATTATTTTTTTTGTAGTACGCGGGCCTCTCACTGTTGTGGCCTCTCCGGTTGCTGAGCACAGCCTCCGGATGCGCAGGCTCAGTGACCATGGCTCACGGGCCCAACCACTCTGCGGCATGTGGGATCTTCCCGGACCGGGGCACGAACCCGTGCCCCCTGCATCGGCAGGTGGGCTCTCAACCACTGCGCCACCAGGGAAGCCCTAACATTACTTATGTATATTTTAAAATATAGGGGTCTTTCATTTAATCTTTTGTTAATTTGGACTACACACTTAAGTCTTATTATAATACTCTATAACTATTTGGAAACATTTTTCTTAACTTCTGGCCCTGAAATCCTTTCTAATGCCTTTATCAATAGTCACTGTAAGCAAATGAAATTAGTATTTTTTGGCCTTAATATGAAGTTCAAAGCTTAATATATTTGAAGGTGTGATGAAGTGACACCATCTTTCCATTTGTTTATATGGTCTGAAATCACAGTTCTGCACAGTGGACAGTTTTCTCTCTTCAAAAAATTCATGTTGACAGATAAGAATTGGCTTTTGAAATTCAGCTTGACATATTGAACAAATATCATCCACATCTGAACACTCTTACTGGCAGCCACTTCGTAACTTGGTAGTGTAAAAACTGTTGGCAATTATTAACAAATCGAAGGAGAAAAACCATATGATCATCTCAATAGATGCAGAGAAAGCTTTCGACAAAATTCAGCACCCATTTATGATAAAAACCCTCCAGAAAGTAGGCATAGACGGAACTAACCTCAACATAGTAAAGGCCATATATGACAAACCCACAGCCAACATCGTCCTCAATGGTGAAAAACTGAAAGCATTTCCACTGAGATCAGGAACAAGACAAGGTTGCCCACTCTCACCACTCTTATTCAATATAGTTTTGGAAGTTTTAGCCACAGCAATCAGAGAAGAAAGAGAAATAAAAGGAATCCAAATTGGAAAAGAAGAAGTAAAGCTGTCACTGTTTGCAGATGACATGATACTATACACAGAGAATCCTAAAGATAAACAAATATCTTATACTAACACATATATGTGGAACCTAGAAAAACAATACAGTTGAACCGGTTTGCAGGGCAGAAATAGAGACACAGATGTAGAAAACAAATGTATGGACACCAAGGGGGGAAAGTGGTGGGAGGCGGTGATGAATTGGGGGATTGGGATTGCCATGTATACACTTATGTGTATAAAATAGATAGCTAATAAGAACCTCCTGTATAAAATAATAAAATTCAAAAAAAAATATTGGCAAAACCCTGTCTGAAATTTTTAGGTGTGCAAAAAAGTCTAGAACTTTTAGTGTGAGGTAGAGTAAAGCCAGCAATATCCCAAGAATCCATCTAGTTACATTACCAAACTCCCCATAGCTTATAAGGTAACGAAAGCAAACTGGTATGGGAACAAAAGTTTGGTAATAGTGACATAATTCTTCTAAAATCATATGCCAGTAACCCTTGGATTTAAAAGGCATGATTTATCACAGGATATTGAATATAGTTCCCTGTGCTGTACATGGAAAAGAATATTAAAAAAGAATGTCTGTATGTGTATAACTGAGTCTCTTTGCTGTATAGCAGAGATAGGCACAACATTGTAAATCAACTATACTTAAATTTTAAAAATTAAAAATATAAAATAAAAGAAAAGGCATGATGAAAGAAGGCACCAGTAAAATAGGCATTTTAAGCCCATGAAGAGGAATTTCAGAATGAAGTCTGTAATTCCAGCAATCGAAGCACTTCCCAGAAGCTTGAATGGGGTCTAGAGCAGGCTTTTTAAAAGTTAAGCTATAATAAAGTGACTGAGAATAAAAGGTGTAATATGAAAGAATGGAAGATCCTGCTATGAATACCAGTAACCAAGCACACTGAATCTCTGAGCACCTTTCTCTTAGAAAAACCTGATTTAAAATGCTTTTGGTTGCATGTATAAAAGTTGTAAGTAGCCCAATTCCAAGGGCAACTCCTGTTGTATGCTGTATAACAAGTTTGACACCCAGAATCAAAATAAATAGAACCCCTTGAAGTTTGCAACCCCTTGAAGAGATATCGGAATTGTGAGAAGGAGCTACTACCATGATCTCCAGACTCCGTGTCAGTATCATCAGGCTGCCTTGCTACATGGTGGAGGTGACTCTGTAGCGACTATGTACACGTTCCTGGGTACAGCTCTGGACACCTGACCTTATATTTCTGGAGCTTGGGTTTTCAGCACATTCTTTAGGTATGGAATTCATCTGGATATGAACATCTCCAGAATCAAAACAGGAGGCTTCTCCTATCAATCTTGTTTGGACACATGGGAGGCTGAGGCATCCTCACTGCCTGCATCTCCTGAAGGACTGTGCAGTTGGCAACCGTTGGCTTGCATGACCCTTGAATACTTTTCTGTGATCCAGATTTCTTTGCTTCAGGGCTCTGTCTCCTCTCATGACATTGAGTGGACTGAGGCCCAGGTATCGATTGCAGGAACAATGGGAGATGCCGCCTCGAGGCCTTCAGTCAGGGCCATCACCTTCAAACCCCATGACCAACAACTCCAGCCCTGCTAGACAGTCAAAATAGTTGTCTTTCCAACGTCAGTATAACCCAGTATAAATAACTGTTGAGCTAAAGGAAGTACAGATTTCAAGTACCTTTCCCATCCCTCTCCCTCAGTTTTTGATAAGCAAGGTAGACATAAATAGGGCCCAGACCCCCAGACGCCCAGGAGCAACACAGTTCTGACCCCCTGGCTCTCCGTCTGCCCCTGGTGTTATTGAGAGGCCTAACATTTATAGACGAGACTCCTGATTTGCTCACCTTCACTCCCCCTGTATCCTCAGGCATAGACTTGTGGCTGCTCCTCCTACCATGGAGGTGGTCCACATGAGGTAGGGCAGGGAGGATGGGCATATGTTGCCCTTGGGTCAAAATCGAGATGAAAATTTGCATTCCTCTCACTGACTCTGCATTCCGAGGATTTAATGAGCTGTTTTGAAAGATGCTTGATGAAGTGATATTTTCACATAGATATTTTACTATTTATATAAGGAGAAAAAAAACTGGCCTCTGTGGGCTTCAAGAGGAACATGCTTCAAACGACGGTGGGAGGGCCTAGCTGTCTGGGAAGATACAGGATCTGTAAGCCAGTTGTGATTCTATCTCCAGTCAACAGGGTGAACCACAAGTTTTGTTCTCAGATCACATCTCTGATTACTTTGACAGTGTCACTTCTCCCTCTGAAATCTTCGGTGACTCTGTATGCTGATAGAAATATTCCAATTTCCTTAGCCTTTTATCCAATCTTTCCCTAATTTGAGTCCAACCTGCTTCTCTAGTCTTCTTTTAGCTCACTTCACAAATCTTACACCTCAGGTTCCTTCAAAAACAAAAAATAAATAAAAGAACTTGTCCTTCCCTGAAAACAGGCTCTCCAGCTAGTTCAGCTGCTAATTAATGAGCAGTATGACCCTGGCTAATCATTAACATCTCCAAGTCCCAGCAGCCTAGGTTGTAAAATCCGGGGGCAAGGCCTGGGCTGATGAATTTGTCACAAGTTGCCCAAGTGGATCTAACACACATCAAAGTTTGTGAACATCTGGGCTTCCCTGGTGGCGCAGTGGTTGAGAGTCCACCTGCCGATGCAGGGGACACGGGTCCGGGAGGATCCCACGTGCTGCAGAGCGGCTGGGCCCATGAGCCATGGCCTCTGAGCCTGCGCGTCCGGAACCTGTGCTCCGCAATGGGAGAGGCCACAACAGTGAGAGGCCCGCGTACCGCCAAAAAAAAAAAAAAGTTTGTGAACATCTGGACCTAAAACCTCCTCCACTCTGATTTTCGCATGCATTAACCATGCACTGCAATTCTCTGCCTCTGTGTGTTTGCTTAATAAAGTACCTTTTCCTGAAATGTTTCGCTTTCCCTCTAATTAACCCCAGTACACCTGTGTGTACATGTACGTACACACAGACACACACACACACACACACACACACACACACTCACACACACACACTCACACACAATTAAGGTCCCTCAGGATGAAGTCCAACACCACCCCCTCCAAAAAGTCTTGCCTGCGGGCTAAGCTTGCCTTCCTGTGCTCATTCCTCAAACACCTCTACCACAATCAGTCTTAGTTCTCAGTGGGTTTTGTTTAATGTACCACTGGTGGACTGTAAACTTCCTGAGCATAAATATCCCTTCCTGTTCATTCTTCATATTCCATATTATTCATGGGAATAGCTCATGAGAGTAGGTTGAATTGAGTTAAATTGACATGAATCTATTGAGAGACATCTTAGTGAAGGTGACTTTTTGGAGGGTCTTGGGAAGATTGCTGGTTAGGGTGGAGGTCCTGTGTCTCTCTGGCTGTCGTGAAAACTTGACCAGTCACATTCCCTGTCTCTATCCACACGTGACTGTGGACTCAAAGTAATAAGAAAAGCGCAGCTGTTTTTTGTCAAAATCAGATGATTTTTATATCTGTAATCTTGCAGCCAGAGCGGTTGAGCCGATATATTTAATGACTCACTCTATACAGACGAAAGTTTGTTCTTGAGAAATGAGGAGGGGGAGCCATTAATCTTTTCTAAAATAAACAGAGTCGTAATGACTCTTTAATCTGAAGAGTAGAGATCTTGAGCTGGAACGCAGCACCCAAGGACCCGCCAAATTCCGTGGGAGTGAGGAGTGCCCAGATGATAATTGATTGTGGGATCCTTTCCCTTGTGGTCTCTGAGGAACGTTCACAGTATCACCAGATTTTAAAGGTGCTTTATCAAAGTGACTGCCCCAGCTTCATGAGAAAGAAAAGCTTGTCATCATCTAAGGCCTTTGGGGGACTTGCTTTTCTAAGCTTTGGGGTGCCCACTGGGTCAGCATTTTGCTTCGGGTTGCCTACCCCTGTGTCATATCCGTGCCCCTCCCACCCCAGCAGCCCCATCCACAAGTTCCTGCTTCTCCCCGAGGCATGGGGGAGAGAGGCTCTGTCCTCTGCTTTCCTAGTACTCACTTATTCCCTAATCCCTGAAATCTGGCCAGCATCCCCCTCGAGGTCACGAAGCATTGGCTTTCTTTGCTGCCAACCAGACTCAGCAGTCTCTTTCTGACATCCTGCTTGACTTCTCGAGGGCATGGCAGACTTCTGGACTCCCTTTGCTGCCTTGGCTTCCAACCTGATTCACCTCTGCTTCTCTTCTCTAACTTTCTCCGATGCCTCTTTCTTGCCTGTCCCTTAAATATTGGCATCCCCACACTTCTTTCTCAGGTCAGCCTCTTTTCTCCCTCTACATTCCCCTTCTTTTTTTTAATTTTTAATTGAAATATAGTTGATTTACAATATTGTGTTTCAGGTGTACAGCATAGTTATTCAGTAGTTTTGCAGATTATATTCCATTAAGGTTGCTACAAGATAATGGGTATAATTCCCTGTGCTGTATAGTATATCCTTGTTGCTTATCTATTTCATATATAGTAGTTTGTATCTGTTAATCCCATATCCCTGATTTGTCCCTCCAGCCTTCTCTCCCTACTTTGGTAACCACAAGTTTGTTTTCTGTATCTGTGAGTCTGTTTCTGTTCTGTATATACATTCATTTGTATTATTTTTTAGATTCCATATAGATTCCATTCCATGTGATAACATACAGTATTTGTCTTTCCCTGTCTGACTTATTTCACTAAGCATAATGCCCTCTAGGTCCATTCACTTTGCTGCAAATGGCAATATTTCATTCTTTTTTATGGCTGAGCAGTATTTCATTTGTGTGTGTGTGTGTGTGTGTGTGCACGCACACGCACACATGTGTGTCACATCTTAATGGAATCATCTGTTGATGGGCACTTAGGTTGTTTCCATGTTTTGGCTATTGTAAATAGTGCTGCTCTGAACATTGGGGCGCATGTATCTTTTTGAATAAGAGTTATTGCTGGGTTGTATGGTAGTTCAATTTTTAGTTTTTTAAGGAATCTCTATGCTGTTTTCCATGCACCAATTTGCATTCCCACCAATGGTGTAGGAGGGTTCCCTTTTCCCCAAACACCTCCAATATTTGTTGTTTGTACATTTTTCTGATGATGACGATTCTAACAGGTGTGAGGTGATACCTCATTGTGAGTTTGATTTGCATTTCTCTAATAATTGGCGATGTTGAACATTTTTCGTGTGTCTGTTAGCCATTTGTATGTCTTCTTTAGATAAAATATCTATTCAAGATAATGTCATTTATTTTCACAGAACCTCGATGCTAAGGGTTCTCAAACCTCAACCCTCTCCCAAGCTACAGGCTTTTTGTTGTTGTTGTTTGGTTTTTTTTGGTACGCGGGCCTCTCACCGCTGTGGCCCCTCCCGCCGCGGAGCATAGGCTCCAGACGCGCAGGCTCAGCGGCCATGGCTCACGGGCCCAGCTGCTCTGCGGCACGTGGGATCTTCCCGGACCAGGGCATGAACCCGCGTCCCCTGCATCGGCAGGCGGACTCTCAACCACTGCGCCAGCAGGGAAGCCCCAGGCTCATTTTTTGAATGCCCTGATGGACATCATTTGGACATTCTATTGGTATTTCACACTGACCATTTCCAAATCGAATGGATTATCTCTGATCCACTCCCACCCACCTACCCCTCTTCAAATAGTCTCCAGTGCATATTTTCCACTTTCTCTATTTCCTATGGTAGCACCACAGTCATCCCAGTCACCTTGTACTCTAAACCCTGGAACATGTGTGACTCCCAACCTCTCTTCCATTCCTTTCTCTGACATGTCACTATTTACCAAATTCTTAGAGTTCAGTCCTATAGATTCTGTATCTGAATTGTTTCTAATAAGACTCTTTTCCTTTCCATATCCACAACTATAATTCAAGCTCTATGTTTGTCTCACAGTAGCCTACTACTGGCGATCCTACTTCAAATGCTGTTCAAGTTAAAAAACCCTTGACACCAAGACTCAGGGGAGCTTCCCTGGTTGGCAACCTTTCACATGTGTTGTCATACATAATTGCTGGGAAATGAAGTGCATCCGCATGCAACTCCACTGGGAGGGGAGAACTGGAAGCTTGTACGTGGTTTCTCCTGGACTTCTTCCCATGAACCTTTCTCTATGCTGATTTTAATCTGTACCCTTTCACTTTAATAAACCATAACTGTGAGCATCTGAGGGTAGTCTTGGGCATCTCCAGTACAACACATCATTCACAGTCTTCAAAACTTTAACTTATAAATTGCTAGTGACTACTTCACAACTGGTTACAACCCACCAGCAAGTCCTAACACATGGGTTGTACTTTGTGAGGGGAGAGACTATGTCTTTCTATTTTTTTATCCCCTAATGATTCCATGAACACAAAGCATCCTTCTTATTTTGATTTTGCCTCCTTTGTAGGTCTGTCTTTAAAAAAAAAAAATGAACTGATGTTAGGGACTTTCAAGAAGTCTGGTCCCTGATTTAGGGATGTCTCCTGATAAATCAGTAAGATGACTTCTGATTATGACTTGGGTTACGGTAAAGCTTGTCACAGAGAGAAAATTCTCTGGAACAGGCCAAAGAAAGTTTTCCTGACCATATGATGGCTATATATTTTATTTAATTAATTTTTTACATTCTTGAGTCTCATGCAAACTAGTGTTTATTTTTATTGATGTGGATAACTCTAATCTCCTGATCACCAAGGGCTGCCAATAATGAGATTCTGACTCCTTGAGGGAGGGGTGGACCCTCACATGAAGCCACCTAATTGAGGGCCTGTAATGTGAGGACATGTCTGGCTCCAGTGGGCCCTTCCTTAGACTACAGCACCGCTATTCCCATCTCTGTTATGTCTCTCAATTTCTGTATAACTCATTTCTCTTTCAGAAATAAGATGTAATCTTGAAACAAGTGAGTTGTGCTTCGTGGTTCTGGTCTCCACATTCAGATAACTCTGAAAGAATTGAACTTATTTATTCAACAAATCTGGTTTATCCCAGATCTCTACAGCTGGATAAAAAGACAATATGAAAGTTTTTCCTTGTAATACTGTGTCTGGCTAACTATTCGCCTGGTACTAGAAAATTGATCTTTTTCTAACTCTAGCAATTCTGTGTCTTCTAGGGATTGCTTCTCAAACTTTAATGTGCATATGAGTCACTTGGAGATCTTTGTTAAAATTCAGGTTCTGATTCAGCAGGTTTGGGCTGGAGCATGAGATTTTGCATTTTTGAAAGTCCTCAAGTGATGCTAGTACTGCTGGTGAAGCACATTTTGAGTGCATGGCGTAAAGCAAGGCTCTAGGGAACAAACATAGGTAGACCAGGTGGTCACTTACACACTGGGATTGAAGGGGCATAAATTAAGATTCTCAGTCCTCTGCAAAGTATCCATCCCACAACCTGTCATTCTACCATCATGGTTTTATGCCTTTGTCCCTACGAAATTTTTCTGGTCGCAGGAATCCTATGTTAAAATGTAAATTCTCTTTGATGAAAACATACCTTAAATCTAGCTAATACGTTAGCAGGGATCCCCTGCAGCCAGCTGGAAACAAAGATAGCAGTCGGGCCATGAGGAAGGTTACAGTATGACCTTGCAGCACTTCAGAAAGGGATGCTATTCAAAAGGAAGGAATATCAGATAGGAATGCTTTTAGTAGCAAGTAACAGAAAACCCAATTAAGGGTGATTTAAGGAATATAGACATTTACTCATCTCACCTAATAAAAAGTTTAGCAGTTCAGGGCTCTATCATATCATCAAGAATCCATGTTCCTTCTGTCTTCTAACACCCAGTTTCTCCATCTTTGGTTATCGACTTTTAATTCTTGTGTTTATTGCCTCATGACCCCAGAATGGCTGCTGCAGTTTCAGGCATTACTCTGAAAATGGAAGGAAAGGAAAAGAGCTTTGCAAGCCACATCTGTGACTTTTACTAGGAAAGCAAAATTCTTAGCAGAAGCTTCAAGCCTTCCTTTAAAGCAATCACTGGCAAAGGGGAATGGGATTACCCTGGGCTTAGAGTAAGACACACTCCCCTGAGGTTAGGAGAGGGGCCTACCCTTCCCAATAACAAGGCAAATCCACCTATTACAAAATCAGAGAGTGAAATGTGGGGCAAATAGCACTATTAACAGTGCTTGCCCAGGGAAGAAACCAGTTTGTACTCGTAAGGGAGGCAGTAGAACACCAAAGCCCAATCTTACCAGTACCTCAATCTGAGCTGGGTCCAGCCCTACCACACACCTCCTATATCTCCCCAGGACTACTTCTCTTTAGATCAGGAATACTGGTTTGACCTTTACTTCGAGTTCAAAAGGCTGTGTTGGAGACAGAATGTATGGTGGGTGCTTGGTTAATATTTGCTGATTGATCAAAACAGAAATGTTAAAAGAGTGTTTTGAGGTGTGAAGAGAGAGACATGGAAAAAGATGTTCAGAAGTAATGGGTCTAGCTCTTTGAATAAAACAAAGCTTCTAATAAAAAACTTTACCTTATTTAAACCTCAAAATAATCCTGTGAGGTAAGGATTATTTTCTACATCTTACAGATTAGAGCTCAGAAAAAAAAAACTTGCCCAAAGCCATGTATTTTCTAACTGGAAGATTTGGGATTCCAGTGAGCTCTCTGATTCTAATTCTCTGTATCCTCACACCAATACTTATACATTCAGGCGAGGGATTTGCTCAGAGCAGTCATCTTGTGAGTTTCATACACTTGTTCAAAGGGCTCTGCTTTGCTGAAAAAGTCTTTACACCCCCTCCTTTGGAATTGCCTTTGAGCCCACTTACTGGCCACATACATATGTACATGTGCACACATGCACACACATACGGGGGGGGGCGCTGTGTTACTTTAAGGCAGTTATATCTCAAAGCCATGAAGTTCCAGATCTACATTATCAAACATACAGCTCTAACTTGGAACACATCTTGCTTTTCCCCTTTACCCCTGCCTCTGCTCCACCAGTCATTGTTATCATCCGCCTCTTTCAGAATGATTACAGGCTTATTGAGAAAACTTTAGAACAGGAACAAAAATTCACTCTAGAGCTACATTAAGATGTTCAGCATTGTGTTTGCCTTCTTCAATTTTCTAGTAATTTTCCTACATTAGATCTCTATTCACTCCAGATACAAAAAGCTTTCCACTATTTCATTGGGTATATTTTCTGATGGGAATCCAGCTCAGGCAATTACAGGATTCTAGTGGAGGGCATCTCATTTGGGCCAGCTTGTCTACTGATTTGTTTCTGCCTCCATTGATTAAATTTCTTTTGAGATGCCTCCAGCAATTAGGCATTCAGACCCTTGAGGCAAGGATCAGTGCTAGGACCCCCAACAGAAACAGATGTCTGGGAAACATATCCTATTCTTTTAACTTCGGGCTCCTTGATTCTGCCTGGTGGGGAAATTACCTGGCTTCTGTTAGTGCCGTTGGTCTTCCTCAGCCTGCATATACCTGGGCTGGGCTGTCTGTCCCCTTTTCTGAGCTACAGCAAGTATTTGGATAGAAAGAGAATGTCCCATTCCTTGGCACAGTTCTCATAAACACTCATACACAACATCAAGTCGACATGCTAGATTTGCACAGCCTTTTCAGGAGAAATAAAAAATAGATAAGGTCTGGGCTTCCCTGCTGGCGCAGTGGTTGGGAGTCCGCCTGCCAACTGAGTTATGGCAAAAGGAAAAAGGGAAAGATGGGTATAAGTGTGTGGAGAGAGGAAGGAAAGCAATTCTCACTATGTGCTGAGAACAGGCCTAGGCATTTTGGTATATGTTATGTCTTTCCATCCTCACAAGCCCGGGAAGTAAGTATTATTTTTCATATTTTGCAGATGGGGATATTGAGGCTCAGAGAGGCTAAGAAAATTGGCAAGGTCACACAGCTTATAAATGGAAAATCTGGGATTTGAATAGTCTCTCTGAGTCCATAGCCTCTTTCCATAACAGTTTGATGTTTTGAACACCTAGGACACTGTTTTGGAAAAGGCATGGAAAATAGACTCTGTCCTCCTCCTTCTGCTATAGATTCCAAATTATCTCAATGTCTCCAGCAATAACATATAGATGGTGACCACTGGAGTAAAACCACTGTCCCAACATGCTGTGGAAAGCCAAGATATGGCATTTTTAGTCCTTTGGCTGCAAAGATTGGAGCACAGGAATATAATATTCATGAAGACACAGGCCCAAGATGAATGAAGATAGCCCTGGAGATTCCTATACTAAAGTCCTAAATGAACTTCTCAGGCTCCAAACTCTAAGAATCCTTTTCCCTTAGCAGTTAAGGTTTCAGTCTCTGATCTGGCCAGACCTCTGGTCCAGCTTCAAGCTCCCTCCTCCCATACACAGGCAAAGTGCCAGAGCTCTGCCGGGCTGGGAGTCACAAAGCCAGGCACAGAGACAGCCTTGGCTTTTCTGGGAGCCACATAGCTGGGAGCATCCCTCTCTCTTCTTACATTACCTCCCTTTCAAATACATCTTCTGACTCTACGTGGGTATAACCTTCAAGTCAGCAGCAGGCTGAAGCTATTCATCAAGCCTGGCTCTAAAAATGAGTTGTTTGGGAAAAGCATTGATGCTAAAAACAATTATTGCTGTGCTTCACCTTTCTATACCCCCATCCTATCATCTAGACTCATTAGCACAAGATATGTACCTGTGTTACACACACACACACACACACACACACACACACACACACACACACACAGTCCAATTTTATATGAAGATATATATTTCCTTGTATTTATATCTGTATCTGCAATCCCAGGCCAAGTGAGTGCTCTACCCTCTGAAGAAGCCCTCTGGCTGTTAAGTCTAATTTGATATGATAAGATTGGAGGTTGTGGGGAGAAATTATAGAAAACTCCTTGTGACACTTGTCAAGTCAGAGAAAAGCCCCCTGAGGAAGTGGTGGGGAGGAATAGCAGAAGCAGGTACTTTTAAGTGGAAGAAAACTGGGTCACAATCCGAGCCCTCCACTGACCATCTGAATGGCTGTGGGCCTCTCTGAGCTTTAGTACCCTCACCTTTTAAATGGGCACTGCAATCTCTACTTAACACTTTGTTGGGAGAATTAAATAAAATAACCATTGTGTGGTAGCTATGATCATTATTATAATGATGACTATTTCATGCCTGGTGACCAGGCATGGGGCAGTAGGTCACTCTTGTCGTGCACCTATTCTTTTCCATTTCCCCTATAAAACTCTGGAAAGCACTAACAGTGCAGATTTGCTCCTAGTTCCCATGGCAAGTACCCAGTTTTCCTTTGGGAGAGCATAGTTGTCTGTCAGAATCTGGTACAGGATGATACCTGAGGTAAACTGGATGGGAAGGTAGGATTTCCTAGTGATTCAAAACCATTCACTGTTTGTGCTACCAGAGAGCATTTTTCCTATCCCATCCTCCTTCTTCCCGGATCTTCCACTAAATGGCCTGCTAGGTAAAGTACAGCTCTGTGGGCAAGAAACAAGTGGACTTGCAGTAGGGACTAAATTTGAGGCACCATCTGCATGCCCCCCAGCCCAGGCCCAACAGTCTCCTTGGTGATGGGAGAGAGGGTCCAACAGAATACATACCCATGGCAAAGAAAGGAAAGAGGCTGCTGGCATGGACACAGAGACCCTCGTGGAGATGGCAGACCTTACCAGAGTGTGCCTTCCTGCCAACCTCCAACACTCCTTTAGGGAATCCTAATTCAGTATCTGCTAAGCGGCCCGAGGACATCTGGTCAGAAGACGCACAGTAAGTTCTCCCGTGGTTCATCCGCACCAGCCATATGTAGCTACCAGAGACCAACACAAGCCAGTTCTCTTGGCTACGGCAGGGTTTACACCAGGGACCAGAGGACACATGTGGACACAGACAGCTCTGCTGACTGCAAGTCCACATAGGATCAATGTGCCTTCTGTTCCCACTATGTGAGACGGATGGGAAGCTCCACATTTCTAGGTGGGAGACGCTAAGCTGTTTTTCAATGAGATAGTAATGTTGGACGCCCACCTCCTGTCCCTTCCACACTGCTGTTCTTTGAATTGAAACAAGGAAGAATCTCAAGAGCAAGACCAAGAATAAGTGCTCCAGATGCATCCTTAAGGCCATATGCAAAAACCCCTGAAAATAAACTTTAGTCTTATTCCACATTAGGACATAAAAAATACAAGACGGAAGTGCTGCTCTGAGGACAAACGTCCCCAAAGTCGAATAGGGAATGCAAGCCCGTAAGAGAAGGCACAAAACGCCTCAACCTGTGGAAACTTTGCTCTAAATTATAGCAAGGTATGCTAGACGTAGAATAGTTTCATTAGTTCTTCTAAGAACTAAAAGCAGAAACAATCAGGCACATCAAACTGAGGGTCATTCTACCCAACAATTGGCCTAGACACGTAAAAATTTCAACATCATGAAAGACAAAAGCAGCTGAGGAGTATTCTAGATTAAAAGAAACTAAAGAGACATGGCTACTAAATACAACATTTGATTCTGTATTCACTCCTAGATTTTTGAAAAGAAAGCTACAAAGGGCATTATTAGGACAAGTGAGGAAATTTGAATACAGAAAGAATAATAAGTAATAGTATTGTGTTGGTGTTAAGTATCTCGGTGTGATATTTATAATGTGACTTTGTAGGAGAATGTCCTTGTTCTTAGGGGAAATGGGTTGAAATATTTAAGCGTAAAATGTCACTAACTTTCAAATGGTTCAGCAAAGTACTAACAATGGTAACCCACCCTCAACCCTAAACACACATGCTCACGCATGCAAAAGAGACAGAGAGAGAGAAAGGAATTCGAGATTAAAAGATACTTGCGAGACATAAACAAACGCAATGCCTGGGCCACATATGAATTCTATATGTAACAAACCAACTATAAAAAGGGTATTTTTGAGACTATTTGGGATTGAACATGAATTAAATATTAGATAATATCAAGGAATTGTCAATCCCTTTGAGTGTGATAATAGTGTATTGTGGTTATGTAAAGAAAGCCTTTATTGTTAAAGAAAGTAAACCTATCACATTTTACAAGCAAAATGATTTGTTGTCTGGGATTTGCTCTAACATAGTCCAGAAAAGAAAAATAAATACAGATAAGTGAGATGAAACAAAAATGACAGAATGTGGGTAATTGTTGAAGCTGGGTAATGGATACATGGAAGTTCTTTACACTATTAGCATCTCAACTTTATGTCCAAAAATCTTCATAATAAAATGTTGTTTAAAAAACCAAAATACATGCAGTAGGGTGCTACAGAAGGAAATCATTCTTTTTAAAAGACAGGGATAACTCATTTACATAGATTTGTAAATTGTAGCCATTATATCTTACCTTTAGGAGTTTGAGTTTGGGCCTATATGGTGTGTGCGCGTTCACACACACACACACACACACACACACACACACACACACACACTCTCTCTTTGAAAAAATACCCCAAGACACTACACTATTGCCCACATCCCAGCCCCAGAGGTGATGCAATGATAAGTAGTCACTTCCCTTTTGACAGTTGATTATTCCGTAGATCAACATCAGCCTTCCAAGTTCAATATTTTCTTAAATTCACTTTGCGTTAGAATCCCTCTCTCTCCCTCATTCCCATTCCTTCCATCTTACCCACTCCGCAAGACAAAATATATGAATATCACTCACCAAAGGGGTCCAGCACACATATTTTTCACTCCTGTTTTGTTAAGGCAGGATTGCAGCACAGGGATAAGTTATGGACAGTCTCACAGTGAGTCTGTGGCTGGGCTGAGACTAGGACCTTGAACCCTAGACCTCTGCTCTAACCATGTCCTCTCTTGACCATCCATAATGAAGGTGGCTCTAAGTCTCTATAATAACCAATCTGCCTAAAACAGGAATTATGTTGGGAGCAAAACATTTAAAGCCAATTGGATCCATTCATACCCAAAGAATGTCAATTTAAGGGCTGTTACCCCAAGTTGTTGGCTTTTTGAATGGTCTCCCACCATGGGCTCAGGGAAAGGCAGTGGACGGGGGGGACACTGTACAGTCTACTCCATACAGAATCTCGCATGTTGTTATCCCCTTTCCCATCTTGGAACATTTCTTTATGTTCTAGAGTCATAAGCCCTTAAACTTTTGTCAAGACAGTTTTATGACCATAAGACTGAGACAAAGGTGGAAGTCTAAGAATACCTTATAGGCAAAGGAAGCTTCCCAAAGAAGGAATGGGACTGAGTCCAAATCCCTCACAGAAATCTGGCAACTTCATGCATTCTCTTCCATTTGCAAGGTGGGGCTTTGAACAGTTCTCCTACCAAGTCAGCTTCCCTGGGGGGCTCTTTGGGAAGGAAGTGGAACCAGAGCCGACATGGTACAAAAATGGGGAGTGGAAGAGTCCAGCATCTTGCAATGAACACCTCCTCATAGGGTTTGTGAGGATTCGATGGGGATGCCCTGAAAGTGTATTGATGTGGATTCCACATAACTAACATTCAGTGTCATTATTATTATTGCTTCCATATCTTAGACATGACTCTTTGCTTCCACAATAGAAAATATCCATCCAGTCTGCCCCCATTTTGCCATCCCTCATTTTGGAACAGTTTTTTGACTTCTAAAATACTGCTAGTATAGGGAGTGTTCTCGCCTGTACCTGTCGAGAAACCCAGAGGTTTTGGAGTGTTTTGTTTTTTTTGTTTTTAATATTTATTCATTTGGCTGCACTGGGTCTTAGTTGCAGCACACGGGATCTTAGTTGCAGCATGCGGGATCTTCAGTTGCAGCATGCAGAATCTTTAGTTGCGGCATGTGGGATCTAGTTCCCTGACCAGGGATTGAACGTGCACCGCCTGCATTGGGAGCACAGAGTCTTAACTGCTGGACCACCAGGCAAGTCTTTTTTTTTTTTTTTTTTTTTTTTTAGAAACCCA
>NW_020175221.1:6740942-6752332 GCF_003031525.2 Neophocaena asiaeorientalis asiaeorientalis
TGAGAAACCCAGAGTTTTTATTTTTAATTTTCCCAAGTGGGAAAAGACAAGCAGTGAAATGCATTTCTCTTTTGAACTTTTTTCTTCTTTCTTCTAGTCAAGAAGCATTTACTGACTGGTGCCAGGCCTAGAGTGTAGTTGCTCAGTCGGATACAAGTGCCTTAAAGTGACAGACATGTAAACAGTTGAATTACAGTGCAGCTAGGCTTACCAGACTCAGCAAATAAAAATCAGGATGCTCAGTTAAATTTGAAATTCAGGTGCATAACCAATAATGCTTGGTATAAATATGTTCCCAATATTGCATGGGACCTACAAATAACTAAAATTAGGCATTATTTATCTGACGTTCCAAAGTGACTGGGCATCCTGTATTGTATCTGGCAATCCTATTTTACACAACAGAATAGCTGCTATCAATGAATATAAACAGAAAGGACTGTGGGAGCACAAAAGCCTGAACAAACAATACCTGTGCGCTTCACAGAGGAGGCAACATAAATGAGGCCTTAAGATAAGAAAAAATGTCTTCCAGGTAAAGAGACCAGGAAGGACCTGCATCTACCAGTGGCCTGAAGGATAAACCAGGTCACAATGTTTGGGAAATTGTGAGAAGTGTAGGATAGCTAGAGCATAGATATCCATATGGATAAGTGGATAAGGTCAGCTAAGGAGACTGGATGTTATACAAAAGGCCATGGCGGGGCCCTCAGAAGATCTTATGCCTAGAAGTGGCAGGGTCAGACTTTTTTAGTGTGAAAGAAAGTGAACCATAGGAAGAGGTTAAAATGAGCAGTGAAGAGGCTGTTATAGTCATTCAAGGAAAGTTCCTGATAAGGATGGAAACTAAGCCGGTGGCTCTGGAGATAAGAGAAGGTAAATTGGAGAGATGATTACTCACTTAGGTTTGTCACAATCTGTTGATGGAAAAGGCAGTTGGCCATGACAAGCATACCTCTGCAGTGTGTAGCTTGGGAGTTTGGGAGAATAATGATGCTGTATGTAGCTATAAACAATATGATGTATTGATAGAAGTTAACTCCAGTCTAATAATTTAGCAGCAGTTAATTAACATTAGGAATCTACCCCTGAAGGGTAGTTAGTTAGCAGTTGGGAATTCCAGTCAGGAATCAATACCTTTCAGAAGTAGTTACTTAGCACTTGAGTGTGTCTAAATCTATCCCAGCGGGTTTGTTACTTAGCTTAAGGGATAGGTGATAAGTTAGGAGTAAGAATCTGGCAAGCCCAGCTTCAGCTTCAGATCTCCGTCCTGAATCTTTTAACTTCATGAAGAATCTGATCTTCTAAAGCTGGCCCATTCTGCCTTTTAAATATCTTTGCATTTGTTTTTCATGCCTTTGAATAAATATTAATACATCTGCCAAAATTTGATCTAAGACTCACTTTCATATAACATACTTTCATTTTACTATACCATTCATTTTAACATGCTCTCTGGTAGTGAGGTTGTGAATAAGGTATCTTACAATGTTCCCCACATCTACCACTTGCCACTGGATGCTATTATAGTATTAATGTATATCAAAAGGACATTAGAGGGGCTTCCCTGGTGGCGCAGTAGTTGGGAGTCCGCCTGCCGATGCGGGGGACGCAGGTTCGTGCCCCGGTCTGGGAAAATCCCACATGCCGTGGAGGGACTGGGTCCGTGAGCCATGGCCGCTGGGCCTGCGTGTCCGGAGCCTGTGCTCCACAACGGGAAAGGCCACAGCAGTGAGAGGCCCGCGTACCGCAGAAAAAAAATGGGCCCGTGAGCCATGGACGCTGAGCCTGCGCATCCAGAGCCTGTGCTTGGCAACGGAAGAGTCCACAGCAGTGAGAGGCCCATGTACCACACACACAAAAAAAGAACATTAGAGGAACTTCCCTGGTGGTCCAGTGGTTAAGACTCCCTGCTCCCAATGCAGGGGGCCCGGGTTCAATCCCTGGTTAGGGAACTAGATCCCACATGCCGCAACTAAAGGCCCCACATGCCACAACTAAGACATGGCGCAGCCAAATAAATACATAAATTTTTTTTTAAAAAAGAATATTAGATAGTTGCTAGATGACCAAATTGGCTTAAATCCATTCAAAATAGATGCTACTAGAAATTGACTCTAAGTAGAAGTGAGGAGTTTCCTTTAAAAACCATGGAACTCAACTTGTACCCCTGCCTTGCGGGTTTTAGACTCATCCAGAACAGACCTTACTCCACACCTCCTGTGGGGATGCCCCTTATTCAGCCCTCAGGGAGCCAGATTTAATCAATGAAGTTCAGCTGAAGAAACATGATCACACATGATTTTCTCAAAAGACTTAAAAAATAAAATAAAATCTACCCAAGCATCCCATCACAAATGTGGGCTCCAAATAGAAGATTTTATTGTAAACCTTCCAGACGTTCAGACTCCACTGTTATTTTTGAAAAGGCATTCCAATAACAGATGCCCCTTCAATTGGGGCATGGTTTGATAGAAAGCAGCAGGCACCATTTAAAAGAAAAAAAATAGCTCTCTTGAGGCACATCAAAACATATTAGCTGTGATGCCGAAATTATTTCCTGTTGGGTTTAATAAAGTTAACAAGATAAGTAAATATGAAAAACAGCGTTAGGAAGCAGGGAATAATTTCCTCCCAAACACAGAGCTCTTTCAGACATTGATTACAATAGATATGGACTTCCATTTGTCTATTTTTATTTACCACAATGCCCTCATTCCATTTCTATTTCTCAAAATGTCCTTCAAGATATTTTTTTTGCAAAGGAAATAGAACTTTTATTAAATATAGGCAAGTACCCATTTATAGCAAGGAATTAAGAAATTAAAAGAAATCTCTGACTATAAGTCTCTGATTGAATAGTTGTTGTTTGTATAATTAAAAATCACAGTATCCTAAAAGTGCTTTACTTCTTAGAAAACATTTCCTTAAATTGGTACCAAAAGAAGCCAAATGAAAAAAATAATCAGTAATGGCAAGGGCAAAGAGTAATTAAAATCCTCCAAACAGTAGTTAAAATGATATACATAAAGTAAGATTAGGGTTACTGACTAGCTTTATATTTAAATCATTCTTGGATACGCCCCTTTTCAAATGTTTTCTTTTCCATTAGAACTTGTTGGTACAAAAAGCAGATCCCCAAGTACTTTATGTTGGGATTTTACTATTACTCTTTTTTTTTTAACATCTTTACTGGAGTATAATTGCTTTACAATGGTGTGTTAGTTTCTGCTGTAAAACAAAGTGAATCAGCTATACATATACATATATCCCCATTTCTCCTCCCTCTTGCGTCTCCCTCCCTCCCACCCTCCCTGTCCCACCCCTCTAGGTGGTCACAAAGCACTGAGCTGATCTCCCTGTGCTATGCGGCTGCTTCCCACTAGCTATCTGTTTTACATTTGGTAGTGTATATATGTCCATGCCACTCTCTCTCTTCGTCCCAGCTTACCCTTCCCCCTCCCCGTGTCCTATATTTTTTGAGATGAGCTTATTTACCATATGATGACTTTTGAAATCTAGCTAGGAACCTGTAATTCAAGCATTTTGCTGTTTTTCATGTTCTATTTCCACATTAAATGTAGTACTGCCAATAAACTGGTAAACAGTCATTGAGGAGAAGGTTGAAGCTGTTATTTAAATGGTATTTAGAGACTGTATCTTTCATGTAACTACGTTTTCTTGGTCCCAATTATCATAAAGACATATCAAGACAGCAGCAAGTTAAAGAGATACAGTCCCTTCTCCCAGTAACTTCCAAACTGGAAATATGCTTCTCCAAAGACAGTTTTATTATTGTTTCCAATCATTATTCCCTTAGCTTATGCACAAAGGGCTTAAAAGAAGGCACACAGATCTTAAAATCATCAGCTGGTTTCTAGCCCCAACTCTTTCACTATTACTTAATCACTTTATTTCTCTAGTCCTAGTTTCACCATCTGAAAAATCGAAGGGTGGAATCCTTGATAATAAATATCATTCACTGAGCATTTAATAAATGCTAGACACTCTACTACTAAGAATTTTACATACGTCATCTAACTGATGCCAACAAGAACCTTTTTTTTTTTTTGGCGGTACGCGACCCTCTCACTGCTGTGGCCTCTCCCGTTGCGGAGCACAGGCTCCGGACGCGCAGGCTCAGCGGCCATGGCTCACGGGCCCAGCCGCTCTGCGGCATGTGGGATCCTCCCGGACCGGGGCACGAACCTGTGTCCCCTGCATCGGCAGGCGGACTCACAACCACTGCGCCACCAGGGAAGCCCCAACAAGAACCTTTTAATGTATTATCTCTATTTTACCACTTTGGAACTGAGGCACAGACAAGTTAAGTAACTTTCTAAAGGTCACTCAGCAAGCAAGACACTAAGCCAGAATTCAAATCCAGATCCAACTCAAGTCCAAAGACCACACCTTCTCTTAGCCACAATGCCTCCCCCTATGAGATACCACCTCTGGCTCCCTTCCAGATCAAACACCCCAAAATCCTATGATTCTTTTACTTGCGAGAAAGAGGAACTACCTTAAGTGACAAAGAGTATGATGGTCCAACAGACAGAAACATGAAACACAGCGGGAGAAAAAGGAAAAATGTTGTATTCTGGTTTGCACATAATGAATTTGACGTGTTGGCAGGGATGTCCACCAGGGACTTGGAAATTTAGACTAGTGCAAGAGGCAAAACTCAGAGCTGAAGATAAAGAACTAAATTCCCTGCAAGAAGGTAATGGTTGAAACTATACAACTGAAAGAGAGCACCAAAGGAGCAAGTATGGAAAGAGAAAGAGAAGAGAGTTAAGAGTAGATCCTTGGGATCAACCACAAGTGGGTGCAAGAGGAAAGGAGGAGCCATAGAAGGACACATAGAGGATAAGCTGGAGAACCTCAAAGGTGGTGTTTCCCAAGGCAAAGTTGAGAAGTTGTCTGAGGAGAGCCTACTGTGATTCTTCCTGAAGTCAAGAAAATTAAGAACAGATAAGAAGCATATGTGGAATCTAAAAAAATGATATAAATGAACTTATTTACAAAACAGAAAGGCTCACAGACATAGAAAACAAACTATGGTTACCAAAGGAGGGGGAGGGATAAATTAGGAGTTTGGAAGAAAAAAAAAGAACAGATAAGAAGCCACTGAACTGGACCATTTGGTGATCCTCAAGGGGCAGGTACAGTGTGCTGAGGATGGAAACCTAAACATGGAGGGTTACAAACTAAGACAGGGAAGAAGAGATCTGGAAGCAATAGGTGTGCAGGTTTCTTTTTCTAGGAATCTGCTGTATCTGTCAAGAAGAGTAATGGAGGGATAGAAGGGAAGGAGATGGCCACAAGGAGGAGGGGATAACTGAGGGGATAAGATCCTAGAGTGTTATGGGGAGGCCAGAGTCAAGGGCATAAAGTGGAGGCCCCATAAATATCAGCCTTCATTCATCTTGAATCATTGTAGCTCAGGCTGGGCTTTTGGGGCCCCACAGCCCATCAGGTTCTATTTCTGACCTCCATCAAGTATCACTTCTTTTTTATTTTTATTTATTTATTTTTTGTGGTACATGGGCGTCTCACTGCTGTGGCTCTCCCGTTGCGGAGCACAGGCTCCGGACGCTCAGGCCCAGCGGCCATGGCTCACGGGCCCATCCGCTCCGCGGCATGTGGGATCCTCCAGGACCAGGGCACGAACCCGCGTCCCCTGCATCGGCAGGTGGACTCTCAACCACTGCGCCACCAGGGAAGCCCCTATTTCTTTTTATTTTTAATAAAATTAAACACATTTAAAGTATACAACATGATGGTTTGATATTTATATACATAGTGAAATGATTACTTTAACTTAAGCTAATTAATACAGTATCTCCTCACATAGTGTGTGTGTGTGTGTGTGTGTGTGTGTGTGTGTGCGCGCGTGTGGTAAGAGGACCTGAAACCTACTGTCTTAACAAATTTCCAGTATGCAATACAGCATTATTAACTATAGTCAGCATGCTGTGCATTAGATCTCTAGACTTATTCATCCTTTGTAATTCCGACTTTATACTCTTTGACCACCATCTTCCCATTTCCCCCACCTCACTCACCTTGTAGCCACCTTTCCACTCTCTGCTTCTTTGTAATTGACTTTTATAGTTGCCACATTTAAGTGAGGTCATGCAGCTTTTATCTTTGCGTCTGGCTTATTTTACTTAGCGTAATGTCTTTCAGTTTCATCCATGTTGTTGCCAATGGCAGGATCTCTTTTTTAAGGCTGAATAATATTCCATTGTGTATACACACTTGATCCCTGAACAATGCAGGGGGTTAGGGGCACCCATACCCCAAGCAGTCAAAAATCCACGTATAGCTTAAGAGTCAGCCGCCGTATCTGCGATTCCTCATTTGCAGATTCAACCAACTGCAAACCATCTAATGCTGTAATAACATATTTATTGAAAATATCTGCACCCCATATGAGTGGACCTTCACAATTCAAACCCATGTTGTCCAGGGGTCAAATGTAAATACCACAATTTCTCTATCCATTCATCACATCGATGGATGCTTAGGTTGTTTCCAAATCTTGGCTACTGTGAATAATGTTGCAATAAACATGGGAATGCAGACACCTCTTCGAGGAACTAATTTTATTTCCTTTGGATAGTATTATACCCAGAGGAGACATTGCTAGATCATATGGTCATTCTATTTTTAGTTTGTTGAGGAACCACCACACTATTTTTCATAGTGGCTGCATGAATTTACATTTCCACAAACAACAGACAAGGGTCCCCTTTTCTCCACAACCTCGCCAACACTTGTTATCTCTTGTCTTTTTTTTTTTTTTTTTTTTTACGCCACCAGGGAAGCCCTCTTTTCTTTTTAAGAATAGCCATCCCAACAGGTATGAGGTGATATCTCACTGTGGTTTTGAATTACGTTTTTCTGATGATTAGTGATGTTGAACATCTGTTCCTATTTGGCCATTGTATGTGTTCTTTGGAAAGATGTCTATTCAGGTTCAACCACTACTTCTTTAGAGAATCATAAAATGCTATGAATTTTAGAATGAGAAATAACTTTAGATATCAAAACCCACCTCATTTTGCAGTTAAGGGAACAGGGGCCCAGAATGGTAAACCTGCCCAGAATCACGACACTAGTTATTGACAGAGCCAGGATAAACACTTAGCTACATTAACTCTGAGCCTGGACTTTTTTCTTTCATACCACAGCACTTCCAAGTATGTAAAACCTTTTCTCAACTTTCTTTAAAAAAATTAATCCATTATGCTTTGTGATATGTATGGAGGAAGGAATGGCTATCTTGTATTTGTCTGACTTTGTGAGAGTAATATTTCCATTTTCCTCATATACGTGATGCTGAGCAAACCTCACCGTATTCTGCATCACTGTCATCTCCTTAAGGCCTTAAGCCACAAGTAGGAGGTTCATTCGAGTAATGACTGACTAAATTAATACAAGACTAGCTGGATCATTGGTCTTGCAACCCTGGATCTCCTGGAGGCCAGGAACTCACGGACCTTCAACCACCCACGCACCACCTAGAGCTCCTCATGACCTCTGACCCTCCCCACTCACATCCTCATCCAGCCCTACCTGCTCTTCCAGCTCATGGGGATCACGAGTCCCTCATTCTCTGTCTTTTCCTACCCATCAGGCTGCTCCAGTCTGAGCTCTTCTCATCTCTCATAGATGCCTCAGCCCCCTCGTGCTGCAGTTCTTCCACTGCACCTGCCCAGCAAAGCCCCGAAGCAGATCGGCAACACTGCAACCTGCCTGGGCCGCTCTTTATACCCTGGCTGCTGAGGCCACTGCTGCATCATGGTCTCCAGCGTCGCTCTGCCCATCAGTTCTTCGATTTGTCCACCGTGAGCTCCCTCACTGTCTCCAAGCCTGCGGCTCAGCCTTCAGGAGCCTTCCTTCTCCTTCTTTAACGTTGCACCTGGCCCCTACTGCACCAAGAAAAAGCGAGGCAATCGGGAAGGATCTCCCGCCACTTCCTGCCTCCTTCACCCTAAATATACTCACATCCATGCTCATCCTTTATTTTCCCTTTTCCCTAGTTTGTAAGACTGAGATCTCCCTCTTCTTGTTCAGAGTCCAGTGTCTTCCCTAAACCACATTCTGTTTTTCCACCTCTCTCTTCCACCTCTACTTTCCCTCAGCATATACTTATGGGAGAGCTTCTGCAGTCCTGAAAGACCCACCTCTCAGCTAGATGCTCCTCTAGCTTCTGTCAAATCTCTTTTCTCACCTTCTCACCCAAACTTCTCAAAACGGTGGCCTTTGTTTATTTTTCCTTCTTCCTCATTGAACATTCCTCAGACCACTGCAGTCTGCCTTCTGCCCTCCTCCCTGAACTGAATGCCCTCCTCTCCTAGGCCATGAATGACTTCCCGTCCGCCAACTTAATGGATACTTTCCCCTCCTTACTCCACCAACGCCTCTGCTTTGGCTACATTGATGATTACTCACTCCTTCTCAAAACTCCCTTGACTTCTGTGATTCTACACTGTCATGATTCTCTTCCTAACTTTAGTTCATTCATTCATTCATTTAGAAAAGGATTTATTTGACTCCTACTACGTAACAGGGGATTGCAGGAATCTAGTGATTAGGAAAACGGACTTCAGGTCTCTCCTCAAGGAGTGTACTGTCTAGTGGTAGAGATGATGAAAACAGGCAATATACAGTCAGTCCTCATGATTTATGCTCATTATGTTCTATAAAGCCATTGCAAACACTGAATTAGCAAATACTAAGCCATTGCTCCTAGAGGAAATTCAGGGTCAGTTTCCTGCAAGCCTCTGGTCACATTTTCACCAACTGATCAATACATAGTCTTGTTTTATGTGTGTTTCTGCTTAAAACAACTTAATATGTTTTTTTATGAATAATAAATTATATGCAGTATTTCTTTAGAATAAAACAGTAGCTGAGAAGAGTTTAAGGTTTTCCTGACCTTGGATAATATATTCCTCCCAAGTCAGAGTCTCTGTTCATTAAAAGCATTTCCTGAGCTGCTCCCTCATTGTGCCTCAGTATTCAGGACGAGTGGCCAGACACTGATGCTTTTATTAATTTCCTGGATGTGTTTTTTCTTTCTTTCTCTCTCTCTCACACACACACACACATACACACACACTCACTCAGACTTAGCATCTTTCAACTCAGGTCAAATTATCAGAGCTTGTGTCTCATTATCATCATATAAATCATCTTGACACACTTATTTCTGCTTCTCCAACTATAATTTATAGTGTGCTATGATTAAATTTGAACCTGACACATCAGATTTTCCTGAGAGTCAAGATGAAATTGCATCAGCCAGAGGTGGATGTGAAGATTACTGTGGAGTCAATGAGAGGTCGAAGTGTAGAAACAAGGGTGAGCTCCAGACTCGGACAGACCTGTGATAAGTTGTTTGTTTTCTTTTTCTTTTTTTGGCTGTGCTGCACTCTTGCGGGATCTTAGTTCCCTGACCAGGGATTGAACCTGGGCCCCAGCAGTGACAGTGCAGAGTCCTAACCATTGGACTGCCAGGAAATTCCCAGACCTGGGGTAAATTATAACTGTAATTTGCTAACTGAGACCTCAGCTCAGGTACTCAACTTCTCTGAGCCTTAATTTGCTCATCCATAAAATAAGAGTAAAAGTATCTCAGAAAAATGCTGTGAGGACTAAGTATATATTGCACGTAAATTCCCTGGCACATCGTTGGGGCTCAATTGATGCTTTTTTACCCCCCTTTAAACCTGTTCAGTTTTCAATACCAACTCGGCCCGCTCAACCTGAGGTGATTTTCTGGGCCCACTAGAATACGATCTGGTGATAAGAGCATCTTACAGCACTGCAGAGAAGGAATCTTCATGGCTCAAATACAGAGTGAAAGACTTAGAAGAGCAGGCAGGATCTTAGGAAAGCAAGAGATGTGGAGAGGTGTGACAAGACCATCTTTAGCATCCTAGAAAGGGGCAGGAGAGGTGATGTTAAGACAGTGATGGAGAAAAGGGGGCTGGGAGGAAAAAAAGGAGTAGGCCTAGTGAGGCCATCAACCAAAATGGAGAAAGCAAATGGACTGTCACCACCTGAGTCACCGTCCCTCTGCGCCCAGGAAGAGCAAAGTGTCTCTCCTCAGCCCCTGCCCCCAGACTCAGCTCACAAGAAGGTTAATACTACAGGAGAAGGTCCAGGCAGTCATGGGTCCTCTGGCCCCAGGTAGAGAGGAAAGAGCTGCTCTGAGGTTTATTCCCATGGCTGGGCTGTTGAACCCCGAGGGTGGAGATGGGACAAAAGAGAGCATCTGAAGAAATGGAGATTCCACCTATCAAGCCTGGCTGTAATGCAGGTTTAAATTCCAACTGATTTGAATATAAGGACCCAGATATAAGTGAGAATGACATGCCTTCTCCATGAGAGTACTTGCACTTACTGTTACAGGGCACACAAATACTGCTTAGTGCAAATGTAGTCATTGTGAGGGCTCCTTACATGAGGTCAGCACTCTGCAGGGATCCCAGCCCATGGATTCAGAAACCCTGGTTCAGCATAAGGTGCAACTCCAAGACAGAGAAGGAAAATCCCACCCATCCATTATAGACCCCTCTTCCTCAGTTTTACAAAAGGGAGAATTGGGGTCATCATGCCAGCTCTTCTAAGGGAAAAAACCGTCTCCTCCGTCTTCCTCTGTGTCCCAGAATGGCAGAATCTGACCCTCATGATTACATTCTTGCCTCACTTGGTTTCATCTCTTTCATTCCCCACCCCCATTCCCCCTTGTGCCAAATTCCTCCTCCTGATGAGTCAGGGATTAAAAATGCTTGGCATCCTTGCTGAGTAAATAGTATTTGTCCACAGTGATACTGGCCAATGGCAAACTGCCTTTGCTCTGTGATAAGGAGATGTGAGCACAAAAGTTGACTGTTTAGGACTGACATGGCCAGGACAGGAGCAGGCCTCTGGTCCTATGTGGGCATCGAACTCATGTCCTTGGCCTTGCTTAGACTCTGCTCCACCTAGCTGGGCTGCTTGCATAAAAGGGAAGGAGAAAATGAAGGAGGCAGGAAGAGGGAGAGGAAAGGAGGGGAAATGAACGTGCTGGTTTCATGAATCTTCTACCCCTTGATCATACCTGTGCTGTTGGGTGATCATTCCCATTTTACAGATCTAGAGAAATCAGCTCACTTGCTAAGTTTGCAAGCAGCAGAGAAGCTAGAATTTGAACTCTCGTTTTCTTGGTGGGAGCCTGTTGTCCTTTGTGCTGCATCAGGCCACTGACAGAAGTGAGCAGGCAATGGGCCCTGTTTCTGCCTGCCTCAGGGCCTCTGGGAGATCTGCCCTAGATGTAATGGGAGTTGCAATGGGCATCAGACAGCATTGGCCTCTTCCCTCTCGTCCTGGCC
>NW_020175221.1:6752588-6819175 GCF_003031525.2 Neophocaena asiaeorientalis asiaeorientalis
GTGCCCGCGGGGGGGGGGGGGGTGGGAAGCTCTGTTGCATTTTAGGTAGCGATGGAAGAAGCATTTCCCCTGGGGTGCTGGACAAAAAAGCCACCTGCTACGCCTGCAGATCCCACTGGGGTGGAGGTGGGGGAGGGAGGGCAGCCATGACAGGTTCTGACGATCCTGGGTGCCTGTGTTAGCTCAGGAAGCTGCAGTATCCTTTCTGCCATGCAGACTTTTTTAAAATTTCTCTTCTTTTCAGAGCTTCAGGAACTTCTCTGAATGCTTTTTGAGACTCAGAAACTCTCATGGTTCATTCCCTCCCAAAGATTCCATTTGTGTTTGAGCCCAACATTTTACACACAGGGCGGCCAAGTTTCAGAGAAGTAAAAGGACTTCCTCAAGCTCACGCAGCTGGTGAGTGACAGAACCAGGGCCATTATTTAGTCAGTCATTCAACAGATATTCCCCGAGGGCTGATTATCCACTAGGTACCATTCCAGGCCTGGATGCTAGGTGTTTCATTAGAAACATACCATGCTGCTCTCGCTGGCTCTTCCCTGCTCCCCTCTCCTGGATGTTTTCTATTCCCAGCCCCAGAGTCTAACCCCAAGACCACCAGGGCCACTCACCATGGCTTTCTTAAAGACAGACTCGGTGCCTTTGTGTGCTGCCTTTTCCTCCAAGACCCTAGAATGCACGTTACAGGCCTTGCTGATTTATAGCCTTGTTGCCTTTCAGAGAATTCCCTGGCCTGCGTTAAGTCAACAGATATGAGAAAAGGCTTGTTACAAGTTCTGTCCCAGGAGCCAGTTGTTCCTTGTGTTAGCAGGATGCTTTCTTTAACCCCCGCCCCTGAGGCCTGTAACAGCACACCCTGGTCCTACAATGAACTGCTCAGGATCTGCATGTAAACATGGAAACTCCCTGCAGTATAAATTTATTACCTGTCTCTCCAGCCTTGCCACTCCTTCCAACAGCCCTGTGTCTCTCTTCTCCCATTTGCTACTTTTTGTTTTTTTTACAATTCTGAACCGTCTTCAAGGTTTCTGTGATTACGTTGGCCTGTTTTCTATTTTTACACTCTAGTCATTCTGCTTGCCAACTGGGAAGGGTGGCTACATCCTGTCTGTACATGCTGACCTTTCTGGAAAGGAACTCATTCCTTCATTCGTACACTCATTTATTCATTCATCCACCCATCCAGTCAATAATTCTGACGCTGTTCTGAGAGCTGGGGATACAGCAATAGACAAAGATCCTGCTACAGTGACTGCTGCCGGGATGCACTGCCCAAATACACCATTCAGGACCATGCTGCAGCAAGAGGACCCACAGCTGAGGCCTCCTAGGAATTGCCCTTGGCCTAAGGCAGCTGTGTCACCCAACATAATGCCCCTTCCCTGGTGCAGCCTGCATCCCTTGACTGGTTGCTGTGTGGCTACAAAGACGCAGCCCCCTTTGTCTCTATTCAGGACATCCCTGAAGCACTGTCCCAGCTTCACGGCTCCCCACAGGATTAGCTGAGACCTCTGTTGCAACTGCAACTCCACTCTCTGCCCAGTCCTGCTGCCTCAATCCCTTGTGGCTGCTGTTCCTGAGATCAACATCCCCTGCACACAAATCTCATCTCAAGAGATTTTTTCTCAGGGAACTTGTCCTACAACACCTGCCATTATGAAGTTTATCTAATGGAGGAGAGAGACAGAAAATAAACACAATAAACAGTAACACACATGTGAAAAGTAACATTGCTATGGGGAAAAGGTGGAATAGGGTCAGAGGACCAGGGATATGGAATGGAGAGATAATTAATTTTCATTTTTCATAGAGTAATCAGAATAGCCTCTCTGAGAATGTGACCTTTGAAGAAAGACTTAAAATTAGCAAGCTAAGTGATCAAAAGCTTCTGAATCCGAAATCGCTGCTGTATCAGTCAAGGTTCTCCAGAGCAACAGAACCAATAGAATATGTGTGTGTGTATACATACACATACACAGATTTGTGTATGTATATATGTGTATACACACACACACACTAAGAGATTTGTTTCAAGGGCATGGCTCACTTTGGATTTGTTTTCTGCCTCCTCATGATTGATTCAGGTGTGTTTATGCACTTTTGGCAGGATGATCACAGCTGTGATGCTGGATCTTTTCACTGCATCCCACAGTATGACACATGGTCTTGGTTTATCCTATCACTAGTGATGTCAACTTTGATCTCTTGAGTAGTATGGTATATACCAGTGTTCTCTGCTATAGAGTTATTCTTTTTTTCCTCTGCAGTTAATGTTTTGTGGAAAGATATTCTGAGACCATGTAAATATGATATTCTTCATCTGACTTTCACCCACTACTTTTAGTATCTACTGATACTTTTTGCTTAAAATAATTTCACTATAAGTCTCAAATTATGCTTTTCTAATTCCATAATTCCTTCAACATTTATTAGCTGGAATTATACTGTAGGGAGGAATATTCTTTTCCCATTATGTGTTCATTTACTTATTTTTTTTTAATTTTTATTGGAGTATAGTTGCTTTACAATGTTGTATTAGTTTCTGCTGTACAGCAAAGTGAATCAGTTATACACATATCCCTTCTTTTATAGATTTCCTTCCCATTTAAGTCACCACAGAGTTCCCTGTGCTATACAGTAGGTTCTCATTAGTTTTCTGTTTTATAATATAGTAGTATATATATATGTCAATCCCAATTTTCCAATTCATCCCACCCCTGCTCCCCCCTCGGTATCCATAAGATTGTTCTCTACATCTGTGTCTCTGTTTCTGCTTTGCAAATAAGGTCATCTGTACCATTTCTCTAGATTCCATGTACAAGTGATATCACATGACATTTGTTTTTCTCTTTCTGACTTACTTTACTCTGTATGACAGTTTCTAGTTCTATCCACATCTCTGCAAATGGCACTATATCGTTCCTTTTTATGGCTGAGTAACATTCCATTGTATATATGTACCACATTTTCTTTATCCATTCCTTTATTGATGGACATTTAGGTTGCTTCCATGACTTGGCTATTGTAAATAGTGCTGCAATAAACATTGGGGTGCATGTATCTTTTTGAATTGTGGTTTTCTCTGGGTATATGCCCAAGAGTGGTATTGCTGGGTCATATGGTAGTTCTATATTTAGTTTTTTAAGGAACGTCCATACTGTTCTCCATAGTGGTTGTACCAGTTTACATTCCCACCAACACTGCAGGAGACTTCCCTTTTCTCCACACCCTCTCCAGCACTTATTGTTTGTAGATTTTTTGATGATGGCCATTCTGACCAGTGTGAGGTGATACTTTACTTACATGAGGATAAATTAATGGATGCCTATTTTAGTCAGTGGGATATAATCTGATATGATTTCTTTGACACTCAAATCATCCCATACTGGACCAGTTGCACCTCTTTGAGCTATCTTTTGTGTCCTTTGGACATGTCTCCAACGCTTTTTTTTTTGTGGCTGTGTTGGGTCTTTGTTGAGTGGCGAGCGGGGGCTACTCTTCATTGTGGTGCACGGGTTTCTCATTGTGGTGGCTTCTCTTGTAGCAGAGCATGGGCTCTAGGCACACAGGCTTCAGTAGGTGCAGCATGTGGGCTCTAGAGTGCGTGCGCTCCAGTAGTTGTGGCATGTAGGCTCAGTAGTTGTGGCTTGCAGGCTCTAGAGTGCAGGCTCAGTAGTTGTGGTGCACAGGCTTAGTTGCTCTGCGGCGTGTGGGATCTTCCCGGACCAGGGCTCAAACCTGTGTCCCTTACGTTGGCAGGCGGATTCTTAACCACCACCAGGGAAGTCCCTCCATCGCTTTTTGATTACTTGCTTATCTCCTAGAATAATGAGATGTTCTAAACTTGCCTTATATTTTTCCTACTTCATCCCTGGAGTCAACTGTTTCTCCAAAGAACCCTGTTTCCTTTTATTGGAGAATGGTATCTAGAAACCAAGATCTGGGCTCTAGGCAGGCTCATCGTTATTGGGGTTTCACTATTCCCAAGCTCAGTCTAGGGACAGAGCTAGGAAATATATGTATTTATGTATGTGTGCACATGTGTATGCATGTGCATATGTATGAAGATATAGATGTGCATACATACACAGAACTGTACATCAGTATTTATTTCTGCATCTAACTCTCCATATTAAGATCTCTAAGTTTAAGCCAAAACTTCTGGTTCTAATCCTATACCACATGGCTCATTCCAGCTTTCTCTCTTTCTATATTCATACTCGCTTCTCTTAGTGAGAAATCTGGCTCTCATTACCCCATTACATTGACTTGTTTCCTCAGTCTTCCTTGTTCCCTGCTTTTTCTTTCTTTATTGACGTATAATTGATTTACAATGTTGTATTAGTTTCTGGTGTACAGCAAATTGATTCATATATATATATATATCCACAAATATATATATGTATATATATACAAATACTGTATGATATCTAAAAATATATATGTGGAATCTAAAAAATAATACAAATGAATCTATATACAAAACAGAAACAGACTCACAGACATAGAAACAAACTTACGGTTACCAAAGGGGAAAGGGAGAGAGGGATAAATTAGGAGTTTGGGATTAACAGATACAAACTGCTACACATAAAATAGATAAGCAACAAGGATTTACTGTATAGTATAGGGAATTATATTCAATATCTTGGGATAACCTGTAATAGAATATAATCAGAAAAAAACTGAATCACTATGCTGTACACCTGAAACTAACACAATATAGTAAATCAACTATACTTCAATTTAAAAAATAGTAATTCAAAGAAAATAATAAGTGAAGAGAATCACACCAAGGGGAGAAAAAAAAAAAGAGTCCTGATTTGCAGCATTTGCTTCTTTCTGTGGTGTAAGTACTCCCACCATGGCCAATGTCAAGCTACCAACATGATGTCACTTAACTTGGTGGTAGGAAGAAATGTACACAATTAGCTCTCATGAGTATGTATGAGCACTTCCAGCCTGGATGCCTACATACACCCATAAACTAGTTAGATCACCCACCAACTTAAGCATTGTCTTCGGACTGCCACTGACTTAAAAGAGATACAGGTTGGGGAACTCGATTAGACTCCATGCTTCCGAGTATCCATAGGCTTGACTTTAAGAGACATGACTGCCCTTTATCCATGACCAACAGGTTCTTGTTGGAAGCAAGTGGAATGGGAAGAGAGCAAGTGCAAGAAGATATAAAACAAGCAAATTGTTTCCAAGTCAAAACCAAACTTTATGGTAAAGCATCTGAGATCAGCCACCTCCTGTTTTCATGGTCCTGCTCTTTCTGGAGAGAAGTTTGAACTCCAAGGGAGCTCCAGCTGGGTTCCCATTAGCAGGATTTGTAGGTCTTGAGGTTAAAGGTGTCGAACAGTAGACGCAGCCTGAACTCTCTCTAAAACAACAAAACAGAAACAGACTCACAGACATAGAAACAAACTTACGGTTACCAAAGGGGAAAGGGAGAGAGGGATAAATTAGGAGTTTGGGATTAACAGATACAAACTGCTACACATAAAATAGATAAGCAACAAGGATTTACTGTATAGTATAGGGAATTATATTCAATATCTTGGGATAACCTGTAATAGAATATAATCAGAAAAAAACTGAATCACTATGCTGTACACCTGAAACTAACACAATATAGTAAATCAACTATACTTCAATTTAAAAAATAGTAATTCAAAGAAAATAATAAGTGAAGAGAATCACACCAAGGGGAGAAAAAAAAAAAGAGTCCTGATTTGCAGCATTTGCTTCTTTCTGTGGTGTAAGTACTCCCACCATGGCCAATGTCAAGCTACCAACATGATGTCACTTAACTTGGTGGTAGGAAGAAATGTACACAATTAGCTCTCATGAGTATGTATGAGCACTTCCAGCCTGGATGCCTACATACACCCATAAACTAGTTAGATCACCCACCAACTTAAGCATTGTCTTCGGACTGCCACTGACTTAAAAGAGATACAGGTTGGGGAACTCGATTAGACTCCATGCTTCCGAGTATCCATAGGCTTGACTTTAAGAGACATGACTGCCCTTTATCCATGACCAACAGGTTCTTGTTGGAAGCAAGTGGAATGGGAAGAGAGCAAGTGCAAGAAGATATAAAACAAGCAAATTGTTTCCAAGTCAAAACCAAACTTTATGGTAAAGCATCTGAGATCAGCCACCTCCTGTTTTCATGGTCCTGCTCTTTCTGGAGAGAAGTTTGAACTCCAAGGGAGCTCCAGCTGGGTTCCCATTAGCAGGATTTGTAGGTCTTGAGGTTAAAGGTGTCGAACAGTAGACGCAGCCTGAACTCTCTCTAAAACATAGAACACCTCTGACCCCCACTGGCTGCTAGGATGTGTTGCATCTCAGAGATGGCCAAGGCCCCTTCAGAGCACTGCCCGTTCCCTGACTGCACAGGAGTCCTCCTCAGGGGTTGCCTAATTCCATTTTTGCTGTATTGTCAGAATTTCCTACCTGATGCCATCTATTTCTCATTGATGTTCCTTAAATTTTTAAAACTCTTCATCTGTTTCTCCTCTGGAGTGGTAGATATTTCTGCTCTCATTATATTGCATATGGATTTCATTTTGTTTGATCAGAAAATGAACCAAGAGAAGGTTTAAGGTTGTTACCTGTGTGGTTGGTTTTGATTTCCCTTGTTCTGGTCCTTTGGGTGACAAACAGAAGGCCTTCCTCCTTTGTTTATAAGAAACCCTTCAGCTACCTATCCTGGGTTGGCACCTGGGCCCATGTTTTCTTGTTGTCTCTCTAACAGAGCAAAAGCACCAGCCACAGCAACAAAGTGGCAGAGGCCAAGCCCTAAATCTCTGTAGGAAGCCAGGGCGGTTAACAAAACCCCGGGCCAGTGGACCACAAAGCCCAGTCCATAATTAGGATGTTGCATCTACTGAGCACGCTTGAGTATCCAATTCCGTCCATTCACTTTGGTATTTCTATGGTACCTCTCACCATGGTACCTTGGTAATCTGACTCATGAATTAGACTAGACTGAAGCAAGCTGGGGGAAAGGCAGAGTGCTTGTAGGTGAGCAGCACGCCGTCCAGTGGGTTTACACGAACAGATTGAGCAATCTCTGCTGATTTCTGATCTTGCACTGAAAACGAACTACAGCTGTACATTATAGGTATTCCTCAAAGGAGATTTTTTTTTCAGTACTCTGTATTAGATTAATTTTTATTTTTGGATTGAGACCTGAATCCAGTTGTTAATCCTTTTTGTGGAGGGAAACTTGTGTTGCTATCGCTAGCTCGGTCTTCTCTCCTCATTTTATACCATAATCCAAGTATGACTGCCCCAACCGAACAGGAACATTCTTGTCTCTATGTATTACCTTCAAAGACAAAATTCTGGGTTTCTTATCCCAAAGAACTGTTTTCTGCTCTTGTTTCTCACAGCCAGCAGAGGGACCCCAGGGTAAGGCTCAGACCCAGTGTGAGATCAAGCTACTTTGTTGTGGTGAAAGATCCCCTAACTCTCTAGAGAAGTGACATTTCACCCTAGGGTTTCCCAGCACACATACAAAAGGCTTGAGAAATAGAGCTGAATCTCCTGAGACCACAGGTACAATCATCTTCATTTGGGGCTGAGAAGAGCTTTGCAACCATATCCACCTCTGGCAGGGAAAGAAAAAACAGTTTAGTGCTTCTTTTGAGAATCCTGGAAACTAAAGGAGAAAAGCAGCAGAATCCTGGACCTGGGCCATTATTCATCACTGACATCACAAAACCCCAGAGCTGGGGAGTGGGGAAAGAAGATATACCACTCAATCTCATTATCCTCTCTTGGTAAACTGTAAAAATATCCTATTCTTCATCGATATCATTTGGTCACTTGTCACATTTTTCTCCTTTTTCGCTTCTTTCCTATCCTACAGATAATGCCAAATTGTGTAGAAAATAATCTCTTTGTTTTAATTAAATGTATATTACAGTTATACAGACTGCTGTATGGATTTTGAATGGCCAGTGTCTAATGATCGGAAAACTCTGTAGAGATTCTTGGCATGTGGCAATGGCATCTTCAACCAGTATCTACGTGGCTTTGCGAAAAGTTAACTTGAGGATCAGTTTTACTTCTTACTGTAAGGTAAGACTGACTGAGCAATAACAAGTTGTGGTACACCTCTCGTTTAGGGAATGCACAGGGCAATGCCAGGGCCACAGAGAAACATAAAATATGGTCCCTGAATACAGGAAGCTGACTGTCTTCCTAGGAGGAGGAGGCATAATCCAAAAAGGCAGTAAAGAAATATCAAGTAATGTATTTAATGATAATAATGGTAATCATAATAGCTACTGTGTACTGAGTCCTTACTCTATTCCAGGTATTGTGTCGAACGCTTTATATACATTATCCCGTTAAATCCTCAAAACAGCTTTATGAAGTAGGACTATTATTATTCTTATTTTAAGGGTAAGGAAACTGAGGCGCACAAAGTTTATATAACTTGGAGGATTTGATTCCAGGATGTTTGACACCAAAGACCATGTCTTTAAATATTCAGTGACCTATACTGCCTCATAAGAGCAGTGGGAGTTCTAAGGGGGGAGATCAATGTGGGCTAGAGGAAGCCTTCTTGGAGGAGAGATCGTGAAGAACGAGTGTGGTTCGGGGGGAAAGAGAAGAAGGAGAGAGAGTGAGAGCACACACAGGCAGAGATGTGAACATGCACAAGACAAGCTGGGGTTCCCAGAGTCAACCTGCTGCAGATGCTCTGTGCGTGGACATGAGTGGGTGGGAAATGGTGGTCAGAGGGGAAAGCAGACTGAAGCTAGGTTATGGGAGGACCTCCTGGAATAATACCTTTAGAAACTTGGATTGAGGAAGGTAGAATTGGAGCCAGGACAGACAATAAGTATCGATAGATCACTTCAGTGATTCTCCATGTTCAGTGATGAAGATAAGTACTTGAGCTGTGGGCAGGAAATGACAACCAGAAGTGAAATGTCCCCAGTGGGGTCTGCCTAAATTCTGGTTCCAGGCACTTTATATTCTAATCCCTATGAGAAAGTATCAACCACTAATATATTTTACAACTTTGCCCGGTCACCTAAAAGTAACACCTGTCTCTAACAGGTGCTTTACAAGTCCTTTTCATATGCCTTTCATTCTCACAACAAGTGAGCTTAAGAATTATCATCATCATCATCATTATCATCAGTGTGCTGCCAATGAGGAAACTGAGACTCAGAAAGCAAACGACTTGCTGAGAGCCTCCCAAATAGGAAATGACCAAGTCAAAGCTCAAACCCAGATCATCTGACTTCAAGTAATTCACAGATGTACTCTACAAATACCCAGCACGGTGCCTGGTGTTGGGCGCCCAAAGTTAAGTAACTCATACCCTCTGCTTTAGGAAGCTCAGGGCGATTAAGTGAATAAAACAATAGAATTGAGAACAATAGCTGACAATATCTGTCCTAAGCATCTTAACATTTGTAACTGGGATGAATGTGTATGAAATATATGAGAGCACCTTTCAAAAGTAAAAGGGTGAATTCAAAGGCAGTTTATTTCATCCCTCACTTCATACATGACAGCAGCTGAAAAGGGTCAGCTGCTCTTCCTACGGAGTGGGACCAAAAAGTGATAAGTCTGATTTCTACAGTTTTCCAGGAAAATCATTCTCACCCCTTTATCGCTTCCTCACAAGTAAAGAAGGCAAGCGCTGAATGATACCAACCTGCCACCTGCTGGAGCACAGCAGAACTAACCCAACGTTCCAGGGCAGCTTGGTGATGGGTGTGGGCCAACAAACAACAGACAGCTCTTTCCTGCAGATCTTAGAGTGTGAACTGACACCTCGCAATGGCTCCCAGCCACTCCTTTTTTCAATAGACTAAGCTTGGTGAAAGAGAACACCAGGAAGCTTTCAGGAAAGGAAGTCATAAGAGATTTGCAAAGAGTGGAGTCAGACAGACCTAAGCACAATTCTTATTTCTCCACTTACTAGTTGTGTCACTTTGAACATTATTCAACCTCTCTAAACCTCATTTTCATTGTCTGTAAAATGAGATTACTGGCAATCAAATATATGTTGACTGAGAGAATGAATGAAGAGCATGCATGACTACATTTTTGTTGGCAGGATTAGAAAAAAATATATGTAAAGCACCTATTGTATAATATAGCACCTGAGACATTATCAATACTGTAGACCTTATACCAAGGAAGAGAGACTGTTCTACCCACTTGACTGTATACACTGTGATAGGACTTTGCCATCCATTAGTGTGTGTCTATGAGATACTCAGAGACTTTAAAAACAAGTCTTGGGGAATTTTTGGAGAAATAATCTATGGATTATTCTCTTTAATCCTTATAACAACCGTATAAACCAGATGCTATTATTCCCACATGTTGCAGATAAAGAAAATGAGGTTCAGCAAATTTAAGTGTAATGGACACCAGTGGTTGTTTACCCAATAACCTCCTTCCTTGTTGGCAGAGTTTAAATTTAATTCAAATGTCCATCCCTCCCCAGGTGGCTCTGGCTTGTACACAGATTCGAGAGGAACCCCATTCTCCTTGCTGGGGTTTGGCTTAGGTGGGAACAAGTGACCTAGTTATTTTCAATAATTCATGAGATGAGGTCTCCTGGGGGCTTCTGGGAAAGGATTACTAGCTAATAAAAAGAGATAAGCAGGAAGAAAATTTTCTTTTTCTTCCATTGGATGTTGTGTCTGGATGTGACTCAGGGAACCAAGAAAAGTAGCTAAAGATGATACGGATACATAAAGATGACAGAGTAGAAAGATGGAAAGAAGATAACATCTTCATGATGTTATCAAGACAATTAACCCACTCTAAAGATGTTGTAACTTGGACTTATTATTTAAGATGATAAGTTACTCTTCTTGTTTAAGCCTTTGAGACTTGGTTTCCATTTACTTGCAATCAAAAGGTTCTTAACAGATTCATTAAGTAACTTGGTGAAGGTCACAAGCCAGTAAATGGCAAATCTAGCTCTTAAATTCCACACCCTCAGTCCAAGTCCCCTTGCTAACAACAGGCCTGGGATCACAGGACTGAGAACCCTGAGTAGCATCAGGACCCTAGGTGCCTTGGGAGAGTCACTGAGTAGAAGGGGAGGAGACACAGAAAGCCGGATTGTATCATCCCTGGGATGACTCTTATAGCCACTCCTGTTCCCTATATCAATGCTCTTGCAGATCTGAGAAACCCACCACCTTAAGAATTTATCTACTCTTTTCCTTTCCACTTCACCCTCCCTACGTTGCCTGTACAAACTTTCTTGCCATTAAGAGTTAATTGTTTTAAGTAACTTTTTTTTTTTTTTTTTGCGGTACGCGGGCCTCTCACTGTTGTGGCCTCTCGCGTTGCGGAGCACAGGCTCCGAACGCGCAGGCTCAGCGGCCATGGCTCTCGGGCATGTGGGATCCTCCCGGACCGGGGCACGAACCCGCGTCCCCTGCATCGGCAGGCGGACGCTCAACCACTGCGCCACCAGGGAAGCCCTGTTTTAAGTAACTTTTATCTCAAAGTTTTAGGTCAGTTATAGTTATATGTGCTTTTCCTTTTAACCCCCATTGAGCCCTGTGAATTTGCCCAACTAAAGTCATGACAGGTTATGTTTTAAAATAATTTTCAGCAGAAAGTGCTGGAGCCACATGTGGTTTCATGTTTTTCCCTTTGAAAATGAGTATGAAGAAGCATGAGTTTGATTCATTGTTATCAGGGTTAATCCTTTAAATTTAATTTTCATAATGTTTTCAAAGGTTAGAAAGTCATTTATGTACTGCCTGAGCTTCATCCTGAATGAATAATAATTTATCTTTTCTTCTTTCCCCTTACATCCCACCCTAACCTCATATCTTAGATGAGTTGATGTATCTGAAAAAGGGACTTAGGGCAATTTTTGTTATATTTTTCCACAAAAATAGTCCTGCAATACACAGTTATGGTGGAATAGCTGGCATCTTACTAACCCTGACTGAAGAAACAACTTTAAGTGTCAGACAAAATACATAAAACAATTGTCTGAAGGCATTGGCGACAACAAACACAGACAAGACTTGAAGGAAAGGCCATATTTATCTGAGATATTTCCCTGAAGACATTTATAAATGGGGGTATAGAAAACAGCAGTCTTACTGGGCTGAAGAGGCAGAAGTCAGAGTTTGGAGTAGTTTAGAGTTTGCTACTAGAGAGCAAAGTCCTGGAAAAATGAGAACATCAGAGAAGGAGCCTAAAATTCTGCATACACATTTCCCTAAAGTGATGGATTCCTAAGCTGAGCTTGCACAGGGTGAAACTAAAAGGCAGGGGGGGTGGGGGCGGGGACGGGAAGAGAAGAAAGCACCTGGATAGCTAAAGAGCTGATCCAAGATTTCAGTAGTACCAGGGAAGCAGAATTCATAATTAAAGGCTTGCTAAGGGGGAAGTATTTTGGTAAATATCCCAGGCTTTGAACTGAAACCTCAGAAGGGTCATGCCCTAGGAGTAAGAGCCATTCCTCAGGAATAAAAACCAATCTATAAAAATAGGGGAAAATTGAAATAAATTAGCCCAAAAAAGCATAAAACCAGGTTTTCACAAGACTTGTCTATTTGCCTGCAAGAAGAAAACAACCTTGGAAGAAAACAGCATCTCAAGTCTCTATAATTTTTTATTTATGACATCTGGCATTTAACCAGAATTTTCAGTGCATGCAAAAATATAATAAAAAATTAAAAAACTGAATTACTGAAATCCAAATGAAAAATATATTTAATGGAGAAAGATTTATAGGCAAGTTAGATATTGACATGAACTGACAGGGAGTTTAAAATAACTATGATTAATATGTTCAAGAAAATGTAGGAAATGTTAGTCAAAATAGAAGAAAAGTTGAAGAATTTCAACAGAGAAATAACTCTATTTTTGAAAAAGCAGGCCTAACACAACGTTGTAAATCAACTACACTCCAATAAAATTTTTTTTTAAAAAAAGAAGCAAGCAACTAGATAGTAAAATTTTGAAAGCACCAAAAGCATCAATTATGTCGAATAAATCAAATGAAAGATGACCAGAAATTCTACACTGAAATATACAGAAAATTGCTGAGGAAAGTAAAAGAAAACCTAAATAAATGAAAAAATATACCATGAACATGGAATTCAAAGATGTAAGATTTTTAAGATATCAGTTCTCTCCAATTCATCTATAAATTCAAAGCAATCCCAATAAAGATCTCAGCAGTTTTTTTTAATTGGTGGAAATTGACAAGCTATTTGTAAAATTCATATGGAAATACAAAGGACCTATTATAACTAAGGTAATCATGAAGAGGAAAAACAAACCAAATATCAAAGCTAGACTAATTTTAAAGTGTGGTCTTGGTACAAGAATAGACAATAGACCATGGAATAGAATAGAGTTTAGGAACAGATCCATACGTATATGATCAATCACTTGATTTACAACGAAGACATTACAGGAATTCAGCGGAAGAAGGATGGTCTTTTCAATAAACTGTGCTGGCTCAAATGGATATCCATATGGAAAAAAAAGGAAACTTGACCCTTTTTCACACCATACACAGAAATTAACGCAAGATGGATCATATACTTAAAAGTATAAAGTAAAACAATAAAGATTCTAGAAGAAAACACAGGAAATATTTTCAGGACTTTGGGGTAGGCCACAGTTTCTTAAACAGAACACAACAAAATATCGATAAGTTGGATTTAATTGATAAATTAAGAAATTCCATTCAATGAACGACACTATTCAGAGAAAAGAAAAAGAAAACTTGAGACTGACTGGCGCATGCGTGTGTGCACACCCACACACATATACATACACACACCTGGCAAAGCATTTATATCTAGAAAATACTCTTCTTCAGAAATTCTACACAATTTTTTAAATTGGGCAAGAATCCTGACCAGGTACTTCACAAAAGAGGATACCGAAATGGTCAGCATACAACTGAAAAGATTCTTGGCAACATTACTCACCAGGGAAATGCAAAGTAAACCACATCTTGATACCATATGTTGCTTGTAGTCCAGAAACATCAGTATTTCTCCTAGAGAAAGCAGTTGTAAAACCGCAGCTCTGAATACCAGAAAGTGAGTTAGAGTAGGTGTCAATAATTATAAACAGCCTAGTTTAATTTGAAGAGTGAGGTTTCTGTTAAAGATTTTCATCATGCAGTGTAATGAATTTTAATTCCCCATTGTCGTTATGTCAGTTACATTTGCCAGCCTAGTACAAAATGTGAAAAGCTATAACAGAAACCTCACTCTTGAAATTAAACATTACTGTTCACAATTACTGAAATATGCCCAAATTCACTTTTTGATATTCAAAGTTGTGGTTTTACCATTGCTTTTTCATGAAGGAATACTAGAGAGACAAGGCCACACGATCTTACAAAATAACCTCTCCCAGATGCAGGAATTTAGTCCCATTAGATGTGATAACATTGCAAGAATGTGTCTGTTTAGTGAGCAATGAGAAAGTCTATTTATTACAGAGCAACAAGAAGAACTAGTATGTGGAAATACATAGCACAATGAAAATACATATGGAGGTTTCTTAAAAAACTAAAAATAGAACTACCATATGACCCAGTAATCCCACTACTGGGCATATACCCTGATAAAACCATAATTCAAAAAGACACATGCACCTCAATGTTCATTGCAGCTCTATTTACAATAGCCAGGACATGGAAGCAACCTAAATGTCCATCAACAGAGGAATGGATAAAGAAGATGTGGTACATATATACAATGGACTATTACTCAGCCATAAAAAGGAACAAAATTGGGTCATTTGTAGAGATGTGGATGGACCTAGAGTTTGTCATACAAAGTGAAGTAAGCCAGAAACAGAAAAACAAATATTGTATATTAACGCATATATGTGGAATCTAGAAAAATGGTACAGATGAACCTATTTGCCGGGGAGTAATAGAGACACAGACATAGAGAATGGACATGGGGACATGGAGGGGAAGGGGAGGGGGGGATGAATTGGAAGATTAGGATTGAAATATATACTACCATGTGTAAAATAGATAGCTAGTGGGAAGCTGCTGAATAGCACAGGGAGCTCAGCTTGGTGCTCTGTGGTGACCTAGATGGGTGGGATGGCAGAGGGTGTTGGGAGGGATGTCCAAGAGGGAGGGGTCATATGTATGCATAGAGCTGATTCACTTCATTATACAGCAGAAACTAACACAACACTGTAAAGCAATTATACTCCAATTAAAAGAAAATACGTAACATTTACACTCTCTGGGACTGAGACGTTGGGTTTGGAGAGCTCTGGAAATGAGAAGCAGTTTGCACTTACATCCACTTGGTTTCCTACAACTCTGGCCCCTCTGTGCCCATTGCACTTCTCCTCCATTGTCACTGGTTCTCAAAGTGGTGATCTCTATGATGTCTTATGACCTGATAACTTCAAAAAGAGACTTTTTCCATTACCATATAGCTGGAGACTACTTTCCAAGTTCATTAGTACTGTATAAGGGAACATGCATGGGACTGAGAAACTGAAGAGCCAGTAGAAGCATGGGTTAATTCATTGTGCATCATTTAGCAAGCCATTACTCTCTGCCTAACTGTAAAATGGCTTAACGATATCTGCTCCATCCTGTCACGTGCTACAACATGGTGAACTGTGAGGAACTTATGCTAAGTGAAATAAGACAAATATTGCATTATTCCACTTTTACAACATAAAGTGGTTAAATTTATAGGAAGAGAAAGCAGAATGGTGATTGCCAAGGACTGAGAGGAAGGGGAAGTGGGAGTTAATGTTTAATGGATATAGAGTTTAAGTTTTGCAAGATGAAAAAGTCCTGGGGATTTGTTACACAGCAGTGTGAGTATGCTTAACACTACTGAATTTTACGCTTAAAAATGGTTAAGATAGTAAACTTTATGTTTTTACTGCAATTAAAAATAAAAGAAAAATGGGACCTCCCTGGTGGCGCAGTGGTTGAGGGTCCACCTGCCGATGCAGGGGACACGGGTTCGTGCCCTGGTCCAGGGGGATCCCACATGCCGCGGAGCAGCTGGGCCCGTGAGCCATGGCCGCTGGGCCTCTGCGTCCGGAGCCTGTGCTCCGCGGCGGGAGGGGCCACAGCAGTGAGAGGCCTGCGTACCGCAAAAAAAAATAATAATAAAAATAAATAAAAATAAAAGAAAAATGTGATAAAGAATATAATATCTGCTCCCTGGGGTCTCCAGACCACAAGTGATTGTTCCTTCCTTTAAACCACTTGAGTTCTTAACTTGGGGCTCAGGATCCCCTGAGGTGTTTTGAGGAGATGCTTGAAACTTGAATGGAAAACTATTTTCACTAACCTCTAACTGAATGTAGCATTTACTTCAGTCACAAATCACAGTGGCAGTAGATGTAATGTGACTGTCACCAATAGAAATCACAAATATTTTCATATCATATGTTTCTTATAGATATCTCATAATACTGTTCATGCTCAGCCCTACTTCAAAATTACTGTAGTTATCAAAGCTACCACTAAATCATGCTATGTAATGTGCTACTACAGACGCTTATATACTACCATATTACAACATTTTAAAACTTTTTTTTTACAATATTGCTATATAATTGATTTTCTTTGCAATTGTACACTTGTTCTTTTTTTTTTTTTTTTTTTTTTTTTTGGATGTTGTGGCCTCTCCCGCTGCGGAGCACAGGCTCAGCGGCCATGGCTCACGGGCCCAGCCACTCCACGGCATGTGGGATCTTCCCGGACCGGGGCACGAACCTGCGTCCCCTGCATCGGCAGGCAGACTCTCAACCACTGCGCCACCAGGGAAGCCCCTACACTTGTTCTTGTATGCATTTATCCTAATAAGGAGTCTATAGGTTTTACTAGATTGCCAAAGAGGTCCCTGGCACCAAAAAAGAAAGAAAGAAAGAAAGACAAGACTAAGACTCTCACCATAGCCTATTATTGACTTATTGTTTTGTCATGCTCATCATACAATGTGTCGCTGACATGTGTTATGTAAATGTCCAGACACCTCATCTAGACTGGAAGCCCCATCCTTCATAGAGCCTGGCTGAATGTCTTGCATATAGTCAGTGCTCAAAGTGTTTTTGTTGATTTATTAATAGTACAATTCAGACCTTAGGTCTGGAGTTAGGCTACCTCTGTTCAAACTCTGACTCCTGAACTTTGGGCAAGTGACTTAGCCCCTCCAAGCCTTAATATCCCCATCTGAAAATGGAGCTATTAATGCTACCTGTCTCCTTGGGTTCTTGTGAGAATTAAATGAAACAATACTCATAAAGAGCCTAGCATAGCCTCTGTCCCATCATAAACTCTTAATACAAATTATCTGTTCTTTATAAACATATTATTATCCATGGGAGTTGTGAGTGAAATCATGAAAGCAAGATAGCAAGGGGGGATCATGGACATTAAAGGGAGGTGAAAGGTAGGGGAGAGGCAAGGATTTGGGTTGGCGCCTTCAGAGATTATTCAGACTTAGGGGGCCAAGCAATCAGAGCAATCAGTGCTTATAGGGGTGACTCGCACCTGGTGGTAAACAGATCTGTGTGTTCAAAAGTATAATAAGTGATTCGTGTCCCCTCATAGTGCCCGGCTCTTAAAGTCACAGGTCCTTGTCTAAGGTATCATCCCCAGAAGTCACCTGTGATAATAAACTAATGTTGATTTCCACTCACAGAGCAAGAGGCCATAGGGAGCAGTGGAGAAAGCACTGGCCTGGGTCAACACACCTCTGTGGTCTTGGTTTTCTCCCTTCTCAGAATGTGGGACTGTTTGCCCTTAAAGTTCTTTCTACTCTAAACCTCTGTAATCATCTGAAGGAATCTGTGTTTATTTGAGAGGATGATTGTATCCACAGAGCTGGGTCTTAGAATACCTAACCACTGACATCTGACTCACAGGTGCTGGCCTTGAAGGGTAATTATACCTGTCCAAGGGGCAGGAAGGCTTCTGAGCACATAGGACTTGTTCTGGAAAGTGGTCCAGGGAGGTCAGAATGTGTGAGACTCATGAGCCAGCAGAAGAGGTGAATAAAATTGAAAATAGGACATCAGAAGATGCAAGATGGACAGGGGGTGACCAGAGACAGAATGTATACTTAATTTATACCTATCCACGCATACAAAATTGGATTTTTAAAAAGAAAAAATATTTCTCATTTCTGATTATTGGGGGCGGGGGAGGTTAGGGGTGTAATAGGTCATAGAGTAGCAGCTCATTTACAAAGCACATTGGGATAGTGAATCAGGCCAAGCACTCAACGAGTGCCCGATACCCATTTATTGATCAGTAGTCAATGAATGATCTTCTCCAAGTCAGCTATTTGGTTTTTCACTAAGAGAAGAACTTAAGAATTCCGATTTGGATCTCTATTTGCACATGGCAAACACAGAATTTAATACACATGAGTCTGTCTCATGCAAACAGAATTATGTAAACAGCACTTATAGAGGCTGATTTCCTCTTGTGGAAATCTTCTGTCATTGCCAGAAGGGGATTCAGAAATCACCAAAGCCACCTCTTGTTCCCATCAAATATTATTAGTAGACTAATAATGAAAATCGCTTCTCTCATAGCCCATCAAGCAGATAGCTAAAGGCTTCCCCAGTGTGTTTTCTGTATCTTGAATTATAACAGAGAGAATATGACAGTGATACTCCTATGCCTGTAGAATTTCAGTTTGTTTATTTAACTGGGTGAAGGAAAGCTTGAGCCTGTTACCTGGAGAGTCAGAGATGAATTCAGATGTAGCCCTTGAAAACAATTGTTTTGTCTCCCTAAACCTAGCCATGCCAAAAACTTCATGCTGTAAATTGAGTGCTCCTTTCCTCCTCATATCTCAGTTTTGGTTTCAATACAGTTTCTTTCTCTGAGGGAAAGAGAGGGAAATGTCAGAATATAAGCTCTGGAAGCTTAAATCCTGATGATAGGTGAAATATTCCATCAAGCTAAACTTGCCCAAAGGCTGATCTATTGCTGCATGTATAACTCCTTCAGCAAATTTCTCACAGACAAATAGGACAAATTAGGCCAAGGAAGGATTCAGGCATTGTTTCACCCAGAAACATATGAGTTGGATCTGCATGATACCAAAAAGATAGTCATGTTAGGGACCCAAAGCCTGTCATCAAACAAGCTGTTTAACGTAATGTAGATCAAATAAAATACACAATGGCTGACTAAAATTTTAATTTTCCGCTCTGCAAGCTTAATATAAATCTGTTCACCCCAGCACTATTTTCAGGGGGAAGAAAATAAGATTTTTTTAAAGTTGTGTCTTACAAAAAGACTGTGAAATCAAAAAAGGGATTGCTGTTAACACACAGCATTGCAAAACTTATCTGGCAAAACCTCATGTGAAAACATCCTTTTGGACAGGATATAAAGGAAACCGCCAAACCCTTGATGTCATTAAATTGTTGATGCTGTATTCATGTACCACAGTGTCGCCTCAACCAGCCAGGCAATAATCCAAACTTCCTTATTTTTCTTCCTACAAATAAAAGAAAAATGTTTTCTCTGATGATTACTGGTTTAGTTATCAACTCTCTTGTTCTGTTTGTAAAAGAAGGATGGTTAAGATAGCTTTTTGTTCTAATCTGGTTTATGCTTCTCTGGACAGTGAGATTTCTTTTTTACAAGACATATGACAGGAAGAATTCAAGAGTTAAATTTCTCCCGAGAGGAAAAGGAGATTAGAGGCAGAGCTAAAGAGAGAAGAGATATATAAATGATACCTGAGAAATGCCAGACTGGCTTCAAGCAGGAGAGGATTCCATCTGAACCCCATTTCTCTATTTCAGGGTGGAATCTGGGTCCTGTGGCCAACTTCATCAGCCCTTCATCTCCCTGCCTTAATCTCCTTCAGAGAGAAAATCCTTTTAAAGCCCCTGGGTTTATTCATTCCAGCACATAGAGGCCTGAGTTACAGGTCCAGACATCCAACCTCCGTTCAAGCTCTGTCAAGAGTCAGACCCAACCTGGACAGCTGGTATATTAGGATAAAAATAAGAAGGCAAGAGTCCTGAGTTATTTGCTGAGCAAATAATTCATTTAAGTACTGACAGAGTATCTGCCATGTGTACAGAAGAAGGAGAACTTGAGCCCAGGTCTTGTGACAGCAAAATTCACCATTATTTCCACCATGCAACATTGCCACGGCTAAACTGCCAAGGTCCCACCTCCACCCCTAAAATAATGCTGATGCTTAAGTGGTAAGAGCCCTGAGATTTAAGGAAAATATTATTTGAGCCTATATGTTTTTCACAGCAGATGTTCTCAATCAACTCCCCCAGCCATTGGAAACCTAAGTGTGGTCACTGGTGAAGTAAATCCTAACAGGTCCATCAGAACCAGTGCTTATCAGTGCTTATCTGCGCAGCAGTGCCTGCTCTCAGCAGCTATAGAGCTGAAATTGGACCAAGGAGAGATAGGGTAGTCAGGAAGGAAAGAACAAATGTAGGCTTTTTTTTTTTTTTTCCTAAAAGTACATCAGGAAAGGAAGAATAGACCTGTTTGAAGAAACATCACAGTTTTGTTTTACATTGTGTTTGTTTTTAAGAATTGAAAGATATGAGCATACATATAGGCTAGGAAAAAGAATCGAGAGAAAACGATGAAGTTGCAAAAGAGATGAAATAATTGATGGAAAAAATAATAGTAAATGTACAAGAGAATTACTATGGGTAAAGCATTGCTCTCAGAGCTTGACATATTTAAATCAATTTAATTCACTCCAAAATTTTATGAGAAACTTCCTAGTAGTATTCTGATTTTACAGATAGGAAAATAAGGCATAGCTTGAACAGTGTCAAGTTACAAGACTGGGGTTTAAACCTAGCACTCAGGCTCCAGAGTCCAAACTCTTAATGGTTGTGCAAATCTGCTTCTCTAGGGAAAGTTTTTATGTAGGTTGAGGTGAACTAATGGTAGCCTAGCAGAAGGAAATAAGGAGAGGCTAGGGGAAGGAACAGAGAAATTTAGAAGCATAGGAGAGAAAAGTTGAGGGCATTCACATTAGATGGCTATGCTGATTCTTAAGGTCCCTTATGTTCAAAATCAGGCTGTCAGCACAAACACACAGAAGAAAATCACCTCCTCACCTACTATGACAGGGTTCATTTTCCAATTAATCTACCAGCTACAATTATTTAGACAAATGTGTGAAAACTTGTGACTGGGCCACAAATCTAGTCTATAGAACTCATATATATTCTGTTCCTACCTGTTCTGATTCAGGCATACTTATCATTGGACATATTTTGGAAAGACATTAATATCCTGGGATCTACCCTGAGATTGTTCAGTTTGTTCTCTGATGTTTCCTGTGGAGAGGATCAAAGCTGTTAGAGGTATGTATTCCAAAAATTCTGAAAGTGTGCTCAGTGTTTTCCTTGGAGAGGTGAAAGAGCAAGGCATTGATCCATCATGAGATGTGGCAGAATATGGTCACACCTTTGAGAGACTCTATAACTCTTGAGAAGAACTCAATTACAGAATTTTTTTAAAGAAGGAGGCTGGCATGGAATATCCAGTGCTAAATGATGTGTTTCAAATGACAAGTGCTGGAGTAATTCAGAAAAGGTAGCTAAGATGGTAGTAACTTACATTTATTGAGCTCTTTTAGGTACTTTACACAGAGGGATATGCTGGTAAATCAGTGCTAAAAAGAAAAAAAAAAAGAGGCCCCGACTTGTAGCATTTGCCAGTTCCCATGGTGTAAATACTCCTACCACAGCCAATTTCAAGCCATAGAATTCCTGACTGTCTTTCAGTCAGCTGGTAGGAGCCGGTAGGAGCTGACTCCAGCACACCACCATTTTGTTATCCCATTTCATCCTCACAACAACCTGTTACGGTGGGTACCATTATTATCTCCAGTGTACATATTAGGAAAAATATTCAGAGGTTTCATAATTTGCACAGGTGCGCAGAGCTACAACGAAGCAGAGCTCTGAGGGAAGCTCAGACTGTGTGACTCTAGTAACATCTAGCCATAGGCCTACCCCTTCTTTGCCCTAAAAATAGCCATGGAGATTCAAGGTGGTAATGGCCACCAGTCATTAACCAGTTTCCACCTCTGGCTCACTTCTGTTACAGGTAGATTTTCTGAGACCCCTTGGGGACTGAGTTTATATTTCTAGGTTTTTACTGTTCAGTAGAGAATCTCTGGGTAAAAGTCCATAAGTGTATATTTTACTTAATATTAGAAAAATATTCTAGCCCCTTGCTACACAAAGGATGAACCACCTACCTGCATCATCTGGGTACTTGCTAGAAATCCAGAGTCTCTGGTTCCTATCTAGATCTACTAAATCAGAACTTGCATCTTCCAGGTGATACGTGTGCCTGTTAAAATTTAAGAAACTTTAGCCTACAGGATCATACTGGGGCTTTCATGTACCAAGAGTGTCTCACATTGTATGCTGTTCTTCTTGCAGTTGGCAGGGACTGGCACTGATACAACAATACACTCGAACTTGTCCTGTCCCTTTTGTGGCTGTTAAGGGTACAGTCTATGGTCATAAAACAGAGTGACTCTATTGAGTGAGACTTCAGCCTCCTTAGCAACATTTCTAAGCAAACAGCTAGAGGTTTCTCTTCCATTAACCTGCTTAGTAACCTCAAATTTTGTTTTTCTAACTGTACAAGAAACTTTGGAGAGCCAAGTTCAACTAGATTTCTCACAAGGATTTCCTCTCAGAAAAATTAATGCAATGAAAATTATCTTCTAAACCCTGCAGAGCCTGCCAGGAAGGGGAGGAGGAGAGCAGTGAGATTGCTGGAGCCAGGCCTCTATGACATGTGCCAATTTAATTCAAACCACAGGGCTTCATTTGAACTTGGCCAATAATTCATGAGTTGAAAATAGAAGGAAAGGGTATGTGGCCAAAGTTAGAACTTTTTAAAAATACTTTTGAGATGTTCAGCAAATTCACCATCCACAGATATTTAAAAGCACTGTGGGTTGGGCTTGTATCAGATTTTCTTTTCTGTATTTTCCCAAATCCATTGCATTACTGAGGGAGTGGCCACAATCCAGATGCAATTGAATGTAAATCCTCCACTCTTTCCAGTTGAGGTGGAAATCTAAAAACAAAACAAATGCAATTCAGAGAACGAAAAAATTTCAAAAATATCAACTCTAGATTTCAAAAGTAAAGACCAAAATTATTCTAATGTGTGGACACCTATGGTAAGAGCATGTCTACCAGCTAATACTAGCTTAAATACATTCAACTGGAATAACAGGGTGAGGAATCCCTTTACATTTTTCATCTGGGCAAGGTAGGCTAGAAAACTTGCCTCTTAGAGAGGCAGGGAAGAGGGATAAAAAGAAGAGCATTCTCCCTGCCCAGTTATGTGGAGGGTCTTAACAGACGTTGATCATTCAGAGATATTTCCTCAGGCTTCTGGTGACCAAGAATAGCATCCAAGGACTCTGAGATGCCAGAAGACCACAGAAGAAGGCCTCCTAAATCATCCCTAAACTGAAAGCTTCTCATGAATGGGGATCACATCTCTATTTTATTATATGACTGATGAATAAATAAAGTCATTGCTACAGATTAACCTGAGCATGCTAGAAATGCCTGATACTCACCAAATTCCCATCATGATATACATGAAAATAAAATTTAAAGTAGCCTGAAAACTAAAAATAAATGGAAAACATAGGACAAAGTCAGAAATGGGGGTGTCTGCACTAACCAGGAATGGGATTGTGCAGACTGGGAAGGGGAGGAGGAAAGGAATACTCACTGTGGTGTCAGAAGACTTCCATCACCTGCTTCACCATTTTGCCAAAAGTTGGATTTGTCCATTTGGGCACTTGACATTTAGTGTTTAACAAACCAGTATCTGTTACTGGCTACTGACTATATGAGTAGCACTGTTTTGGCACTGTGAGAGACAGAAGACCTATCTTTCAGATCATACCTTCTGGGAACCTAAAACTTGTTGATGGACTTCTGGGTTATATAACAATGATGGTAACAATGAAAATATGATAATGGCTTCTCTGGGTGCTTCAGTATTCCATGCTCTTCAGTGTGGCCATGCTTCCTTTCCTCCTCCTCTACCCTCTTTCAAACTGTGCCCCATCAATCCTGCTGAAAGTAAGGAATATGGCTCAACCAGTCAGCTAAACAGCCTTTCCTAAAGATCACTCCAAGATCTTATAAAATAGCACAGTCCAATAGAAATAAAATGCAGTCCATGTGTGTAGTATTAATTTTTCTAGTAATCATATTCAAAAATAAGTAGAAAGAAGCAGGTAAAATTAATTTTAGTGATATACTGTATTTAATACAATTTGTCTAAAATATTATCATAATATAAAATTAACATAAAATTTATTAAGGGGACATTTTGTGTTGTTTTTTTCATACTAAGTATTCAAAATCCAGTATGTATTTTACACTTAAAGCACATCTCAATTTGGAGTAGCCACATTTTAAATGTGGCTCAGTAGCCACATATATTAGCTGATAGCTACCTTATTGAACAGTACAGCTCTAGAAGCTCTGAAATGACCACTTAAAAGGATCCAATTAAAATCTCAAAAAAAAAAAAACAGTCTTTTTAAGAGCACTAATCCTATTTATGAGGGCTCCACCCTCATGACCTAATTACCTCCCAAAGGCCACACCTCCAAATACCATTATACAGGGGAGTAGGTTTCAAAGCATGAATTTTGGGGGAACACAAACATTCAGTCTATAGCAAGCACTGTGGAAACATGAAAAAACCTGAATTATTTAAGTTGGTATTGATTAAAATGACAATTGAAATTAACATATCATGAATCTTAATGAAAAGTTTTAAATAGAGAAGATATTGACCAAACTACTTTGAGAATGCAAAGTACTGTTTAGTTATAAGAAGGTTCAAAAAAATTATGTGCCAGTTACCATAAAATTTAAATTTAATCTACACTTACCTGTCACCTTAGCATTATAGAGTCTGCTTAATAATGGGAAAAGCGATAGAATATTGAAAGTTTTATTTGGTAGATCCAAGAACTTCTGACTTTACAACCTTTTATTTGTTATAAGAATTTACAGATTTTAGAAAGTTTGTGGTAGAGAACTATATTTGTTCACTTAAAGTTGTAACCATGTTTGTTTTAAGAGATTGATTTTTCTCGTGAGTCTTATGAATAATTAACCTACTAACTGATTTCTTTGGTCTCCTTTTAATTAACCAGGAAGAAAGACTATGCATATCCTTCTAAAATCAGAAACAAACCTAAAGGCATTTTTCAGTAAAATAGTTAAGTGACTTCAACAGATTGCTTTAAAACCAATGCATAATCTCAGTTTTTCACAATAGCACTTTACATATATTACTGGGTTTTAACTCTTACAACAACCCTACGAGATTAGTATTTTTTATCCTCGTTTATAACTGTGGTTAAGTAATTTGCTCCGTATCACAAAGCTAGAAATGTGCTGAGCTGGAACTTAAACTCAGGGCTGTGTCATGTCCAAGCTCCCATCACTGCCTACATAGCCGCCATTATAGTTCCCACTTCCGTAACTTGAGCACGCTGCGGAGAAGCCTCTGCTTTCACCCGAATAAAATGTAGGACTACCTAAAAGCTCTCTGTAAGTGTACGCTAGGTTTACAACACTATCAGAATATCATTAAAACATAGCAGCACATCTGAAATCCTCAAATATATGGTTTCTTGTTTACATGGGAAAATGTCAAGGTCATCAGACGTCCTCACCAGAAAGTTCTTAATAAGGAATTACCCCAATAAGTGATGGTTAATTGGGTCCTCATGCAACATTGTCAGTGAACAAATCATCAACTTTGGCAAGGAAAGTCCTCTAGTGAAGTCCTTCATTCACTAAATATTTATTAGCACTTCCTCTGCCTCATTCTGAATTGGACTGGGGTCACAGAGTGGGCAAAGCAGACAAGGGCCCTGTCCTTACGAAGTTTACCCTCTACTGGAGAAGTGTCTTAATTTGAGTTTTCCCAGAAGAAGATCCTGGGACAATGATTACAATGCAAGTAGCTTATTGAGAAGTGCAGGAAATACCATGGGGTAGGAAAGGTGGGTGGGGAGATGTCATACAGGTAGGGAATGGCAGCCCATAAAAAGTGTGTTATTAAACCAGTTATCACAGGTGACAGTGAAGCTTATTTCTTAAAGGGTAACATTGGGAAATGGAGTAAAACAGCACACCTCAGAATCATTATATATAAAGGCAAGGCAGCTGGTGTCTATAGGCCAGCTCCCAAGGGTCACTGGTTGAGGGTTGCTGTGGGTTGGGGAAGGGGGTGATTAGCTCCCTGGCACTTCTGGCCTAGCCCCCAGAGCTGGCAAAGTGACCTTCTGTATTCTGGGAAAATGCCTTCAGACCGAGACACAGACACAGATATTTGGAAGTCAGCTGAAACACATTGAAAAGTCTGGGGAACAACAGCATAGACTACAGAGAGACAGAAAATGAAGATATAATGAAGTACAAGTTAATTACAGAGAGTGACAGTTGCAAGAAGGGAAAAATGAGGACATTTTATTAACTGTAATTAGGGTTGGGCAGGGAGGCAACTGCCGCTTTACATGGAATATAGAGGTTGGGTAAGGCCTCTCTGAGCCAAGACCTGGATGGTAGGAGGAAGCCCGCCATGGGAAGAGTCAAAGGAAGAGGGATTTAAACCAGCCCTGTGCAAGGTGTGGGCCACAGCTGGTGCCAGTCCAGGAACTGCTTGTCACCAGTTCGAGACAAGGTATGTTCAGAAACTGAGAGTACTTCTAAACGTAAACATTTAGAAATTGTTACAGCAGTTACACATTGTCACACCTCCAAGCCTGTGGTAATGGACTTGTCTCTGTGAACGTGGTGTAGACCACTTCGGGTGCTGTCAAACTTGTGTGGAAAGTCACGCAAGTAGGATAGTGTTAAATACGTGATATTTTAAGGTTAGTTCATGCACTATAATCTAATTGTGTATACAGATCTCAGAAAAATAAGCATTTATTTTTCTTTCTTCTTTCCTTCCCCAGCCCCCTTCCCTCTGGCAACCACCTGTTTGTTCTCTGTATCTGTGAGTCTTTTTCTATTTTGTTATATTTGTTCATTTGTTTTTTAGGTTCCACATATAAGTGAAATCAATACAGTATTTGTCTTTCTCTGTATGACTTATTTCACTTAACATAATACCCTCCAGGCCCATCGTGTTGTCTCAAATGACAAGAGTTTTTTGGTTTTTTTAAATTTATTTTTGACTGCGTTGGGTCTTCATTGCTGCACTTAGGCTTTCTCTAGTTGTGGCGAATGGGGGCTACTCTTTGTTGCGGTGCACAGGCTCTAGGTGTGTGGGCTCAGTAGTTGTGGCTCATGGGTTCTAGAGTGCAGGCTCAGTAGTTGTGGCACACGGGGTTAGTAGCTCCGTGGCATGTGGGATCTTCCTGGACCAGGGCTCGAACCTGTGTCCCCTGCATTGGCAGGAGGATTCTTAACCACTGCACCACCAGGGAAGTCCTCAAATGACAAGAGGTCATTTTTATGGCTGGGTAATACTTCATTCTATATATACCACATCTTCTTTATCCATTCATCTATTGATGGGCACTTAGGTAGTTTCCATATCTTGGCTATTGTAAATAATGCCTCAATGAACATAGGGGTACATGTATCTTTTCGAATTAGTGGGGTTTTTTTTCCTTCAGATAAATACCCAGGAGTGGAATTGCTGGATCATATGGTAGCTCTATTTTTAATTTTTTGAGGAGTCTCCATACTGTTTTCCACAATTAACATTCCAATTAACATTCCCACCAATAGTGTACAAGGGTTTCCTTTTCTCCACATCCTTCTCAACACTTGTTATCTGATGTCTTTTGGATAATAGCCACTCTGACAGGTGTGAGGTGATATCTCATTGTGGTTTTGATTGCATCTCCCTGATCATTAGTTATGTTGTGCATCCTTTCATGTGGCTGTTGGCTATCTGTATATCTTCTTTGGGAAAATGCCTATTCAGATCCTCTGCCATTTTTTAAATAGGTTGTGTGATTTTTTTATTAGGCTTTCTCTAGTTGTGGCGAATGGGGGCTACTCTTTGTTGCGGTGCACAGGCTCTAGGTGTGTGGGCTCAGTAGTTGTGGCTCATGGGTTCTAGAGTGCAGGCTCAGTAGTTGTGGCACACGGGGTTAGTAGCTCCGTGGCATGTGGGATCTTCCTGGACCAGGGCTCGAACCTGTGTCCCCTGCATTGGCAGGAGGATTCTTAACCACTGCACCACCAGGGAAGTCCTCAAATGACAAGAGTTCATTTTTATGGCTGGGTAATACTTCATTCTATATATACCACATCTTCTTTATCCATTCATCTATTGATGGGCACTTAGGTAGTTTCCATATCTTGGCTATTGTAAATAATGCCTCAATGAACATAGGGGTACATGTATCTTTTCGAATTAGTGGGGTTTTTTTTCCTTCAGATAAATACCCAGGAGTGGAATTGCTGGATCATATGGTAGCTCTATTTTTAATTTTTTGAGGAGTCTCCATACTGTTTTCCACAATTAACATTCCAATTAACATTCCCACCAATAGTGTACAAGGGTTTCCTTTTCTCCACATCCTTCTCAACACTTGTTATCTGATGTCTTTTGGATAATAGCCACTCTGACAGGTGTGAGGTGATATCTCATTGTGGTTTTGATTGCATCTCCCTGATCATTAGTTATGTTGTGCATCCTTTCATGTGGCTGTTGGCTATCTGTATATCTTCTTTGGGAAAATGCCTATTCAGATCCTCTGCCATTTTTTAAATAGGTTGTGTGATTTTTTTGATGTTAATTGAGTTGTACAAGTTCTTTGTATATTTTGGATATTAGCCACTTATCAGATATATCATTTGCAAGTATCTTCTCCCATACAGTAGGTGACCTTTTCCTTTTGTAGATAGTTTCCTTCACTGTGCAAAAATTATTTTAGTTTGATATAGTCACATTTGTTTATTTTTGCTTTGGTTTCCCTTGCCTGAGGAGAAATAGCCAAAAAAACAATACTACAACCTTTGTCAAAGAGAGTACTACCTATGTTTTCTTCACACTTATTTATTTTTAAAACTTGCTATTTTCAATCATTTTAATTTTTAAGTGTGTTTTAAAACATATTTTAGGATAATATTATTAGTTAAATTATAGAAGTAAAATTTATATTGTTTGTTCTTTCAGGTTTATTGAGGTATGATTTAGTAATCTTCTCCTTTTGGAGGGGTTTTAGTTCTCTGAGTTTGTCAAGTGAATAGAGAGTGTATAACCATCACCACAATCAAGATAGAGAGTATTTCCATCACTCCAGAAGTTCTCTCTGGCCTCTTTGTAGTTTATTCCCTCCCTGCTGGAAAGCACTCCTCTGGTTTCTATCTCTGTATCTTTTGCCAGGATGCCTTCTAAAGAGAATCTTGTGGTATGTAGTCTTTTGTGTCTGGCTTCTTTCACTCAATCAAGCGTATTTAAGATCCACTCATTTCTTGCATGTATCAGTGCTTCATTCCTTTTCATTGCTGAGTAGTATTCCATCATATAGATATACCACAGCTTGTTCATTCATTTACCGGTTGATGAACATTTGGGTTGTTTCCAGTTTTGGGTGATAATAGAATTGCTATAAACATTCACATATAGGTATTTGTGAAAACATATGTTTTCATTTCTCTTAAGTAAATGCCAGGGAGTTGGATTGCTGGGCCATATTTATGTTTACTTTATAAGAAACAGCCAAACTGTTTTCCAAAATAGCTGGGTTATTTTGCCTTCCCACCAGCAATGTGTCAGAGTTCTATCATCATCACCAGCACACAGTGTGTTTTTAGCTTTTTTTAAAGCCATTCCAATAGGTGCGTAGTGGTATTTCATTGTGATTTTAATTTATGCTTTCCAATGAGTAATAATGCTGAGCATCTTTTCATAGACTTATTTGCCATCTATATGTTTTCTTTGGTGACATGTCTGTTCAAATCTTTGTGCTTTTTAAAATTAGGGTTTTTTTATTACTAGGTTTTGATAATTCTTTGTGTATTCTGGATACCAATCCTTTATCAGGTACGTTTTACAAATATTTTCTTCCTGTCTGTGGTTTGTTTTTTTGTTTTCTCACCAGCATCTCTTAAAGAACAAGAAGTTTTTAATTATGACAAAATACAATCACAGTGGCTGCTGTGATTGAGGAAATAAATTTTTTATTTTATTAAATTTTAACTTAAATAGCAATATGTAGCTAGTGATGACCATATTGGACAGCACAGCATATTAATGCCTAAATGTACTTTCAATGAACAGTGTGTACATTTTAAAAATTCTTTGATTATTCTATGTTTTGATTACATCTTTTGATGTAACTTTATGCTTGTTTGAATCTAATAATAAAGATTGGGGGGTTGCATTCTGTAAATCTTATTTTTTTCTTTTTCAATTATTAATTTTCATTATATTTTATTAACGTATCAGTTCCATGATGCTTTGGAAATTTAAAAACCTGGTCCTTCACCACAGGTAGTCTGAGAAGCCCTGAACTAGACAGATGTTGTACATGGGCAAAGGCCTGTCTCCCTGACGGGGATTTTCCTCATTGTTAACCCACAAAGTGGCATTCTAGAGAAGGAAGTGACAGATGGGGTAAAGGAATGAAAGACTATTTTAGAAAATGTGGTCAGAGAAAGCCTCTGTGAAATGGTGACGTTTGAACTGGGGAAAGAGCATTCCAAGTGGTGGGATATAATAGCAAAGTTTTGGGAGTTTGGGAAAGGGCATGGCATGTTCGAGGAACAGAAAGCAGACCAGTGTGGCCGGATGTGAGAACGGAGGGAGGGTGGTGAGAGATGAGCTGGAGAGGCAGCACAGAGCCCGATTTTGCAGTCACACAGACCTCCTCTCTTCCCCTCCTACGTTGTAGATAAGAATTAATGAACCACAGGCACCTGGTATGTGTGAAAAGTGTGTGAATATGTCCGAATAAGGGCCTTATTCAAAACGCACTTGAAAAAAACAACCAAATGTTATCTTACACTTGGCTTTGGTTGCATAGAAAGAATTATCTCTATGTTTGCAGCCCGGGAAGTGGACTGAACAGTAATAACTCTCACAAGAATTTAGGGTGTGGGGTCCCCATACCACAGATTAAGACACTGAGGCTCAAAAAGTTATATAATTTGCCCAAATCACACAGTTAACAAGAAATAGACTCAAACTCATGTCCTCTCCACTCTATTTGACTACCTTTTTTCAAAATGAGTCCAAAACAGCCCTTTTACAAGTGTGAAATTGTCTACATTTTAATTTGGTTTTGGTAATGATATAAATGGGCACAGAAATATAACAGTTATAGAGACTGCATCTATTTTGAGAAGTCCTCCTCTGTGTTAGTTTCTTGAAGCTTCTGTAACAAATTAGCACAGACTTGGTGGCTGAGAACACAGAAATTTATTTTCTCACAATTCTGGAAACCAGAAGTTCAAAATCAAGGTGTCAACAGCACCATACTATCTCTGAAGGCTCAAGGGGCAATCTGTTCCTTGCCTCTTCCAGCTTCTAGTGGCTCCAAGTGTACCTTGGCTTGTGGCTGCATCATTCCTATCTCCGGTCACATGAACTCCACTTCACTATGTGTGTCTCTTATAAGGACACTTGTCATTGAATTTAGGGCCCACTCAGATAATCTAGGGTGAGTCCAACTTGAGAGCCTTAATTTGATTACATAGGCAAAGACCCCTTTTCCAAATAAGGTCACATTCACAGATTCTGAAAATTAAGATGTGGATGCATCTTTGGGGTGGAAGGGCACCACTGAACCCACCACACCCTCCCTGCGCTTCAGCCTGGAAACTCTTCCCAAGCAGTCAGTTGGGGACTCATCAGGCTCAGCTCTCTTGTTTCTCTTCTCCCAGGGATCTCTGGCCTGCACTGCCTGCTGTCTGAAAAATATCATTTCAAATATTTTGCTTAGTTTTCTAGCTGTTTAAGCAAGAGGGTAAATCCAGTCCCTATTACTCCAGCATAGCCAGAAGCAGAAGCTGCACCAAAGTGAAGTTCATTGAGCATAAAGACCTTTCCTATCTTACTGACGGCTGCATCATCAGTGCCTATCAACATGACTGGAGCATAGTAATCTTTCCATAGCAACTGATGAATTAATGAACAAATGAATTAAAAGGAGGTTAATCTATTCGGTTGGCGGAAAAGTGCCTTTGGTTTTTAAGTAAAAATAAAAGACACATTTTTCATTTTCACCAAGAACTTCATTGAACAACGTATTCACCCTTTTGTTCCACTACCTTCTGCCACTTTTCAGGCAACTTCATAATTCCATCTTCCCAAAACTTTTTATCTTTTTTGAGCAAAGAACTGTTCCAGGTGCCTTTTACAGTCTTCCAGGGAATTGAAAATTTTTCCATTAAGAGAATTTTGTAAAGAGCAAGATAAATGGAAATCTGAAGGCGCAATGTTTGGTGAACGTGGCGGATGAATCAGAACTTCTCAGCCAAGCTGTAACAGTTTTTGCCTGGTCATCAAAGAAACATGCGGTCTTGCGTTATTCTGATGGAAGATTATGCGTTTTCTGTTGACTAATTCTGGACGCTTTTCTTCGAGTGCTGCTTTCAGTTGGTCTAATTGGGAGCAGCACTTGTTGGGATTAACCGTTTGGGTTCCCAGAAGGAGCTCATTATAGAGGACGCCCTTCCAACCCCACCATTAACACAACATCACCTTTGGATGAAGACCGGCCTTTGGTGTGGTTGGTGGTGGCTCATTTCGCTTGCCCCATGATGTCTTCTGCTCCACATTATTGTACAGTATCCACTTTTCATCACCCGTGACAATTTGTTTCAAAAACAGAACGTTTTCGTTACGTTTCAGTAGAGAATTGCATGCGGAAATACGGTCAAGGAGGTTTTTTTCGCTTAACTTAGGTGGAACCCAAACATCAAAGCGACTTACATAACCAAGCTGGTGCAAATGATTTTCAACGCATGATTTGGGTATTTTGAGGACGTCGGCTATCTCCCGTGTGGTATAACGCTGATTGTTCTCAATTAATGTCTCAACTTGATCGCTATAAACTTCAATTGGTCTACCCAACCCTGGAGCATCGTCCAGCGAGAAATCTCCAGCATGAAACTTCGCAAACCACTTTTGACACGTTTGATCAGTCACGGCACCTTCTCCATACACTGCACAAATCTTTTTTTCCCTTTTTTTTCTCTGTTTTTACTTTTCTTTTTTTGTTGTTTTTACCTTTCTTGAAATAATAAAGCGTAATATGCCGAAAATGTTGCTTTTTTTCTTCCATCTTCAATATTAAAATGCCTACACAAAAATTCACCAACTTTGAGAGAGTGGCATGGACATATATACAGTACCAAATGTAAAATAGATAGCTAGTGGGAAGCAGCCGCATGGCACAGGGGGATCAGCTCGGTGCTTTGTGACCACCTAGAGGGGTGGGATAGGGAGGGTGGGAGGGAGATGCAAGAGGAAGGGGATATGGGGATGTATGTGTACGTATAGCTGATTCACTTTGTTATACAGCAGAAACTAACACACCACTGTAAAGCAATTACACTCCAATAAAGATGTTAAAAAAAAATTTACCAACTTTGATGTCTTTTTTTAAATGCACGCTGATAATGACAGCTGTCACAATACAATCTAACAAAATTGTTTCAAATGAAGTTAAAGACAGCTAAGTGCTGCTAGAGCCATCTTACGGGAAAAAACGAACGAACATTTTGACCAACCAAATAAATCCTTGATTTTGCTCAAATCCTTGATTTTGCTTGTGTTTGGGACCAAGTGACCACAGCTCCTCTTACCTCAGTCAGTTGGATGAGCTTAAGCCATCTCTCCTTAACTGAATATCTGCTAGTGTAAGCCAAAGTGTCTTCACCAATTCACTCTCGGCCTCCAAAGTCTGGCTTTCATGGTTAATGCAAAAAAAAAAACAAAAAAAACAAAAAACCAGCACTGGGAAATTTAAGAAATTTATCTATGGAGCACATTTTGTGTAATGATTTATAAGAAGTAGGTTCTGCCCGTGTTTTAAATAAAATGAACACATGGTGTTTGTAGGGGAAAGGCTGATGTGAGGAAGGTAAGTGGGTCCTAGTATTGTCACAAGGGAACTGAGGCCAGACAGTCTGTTGACGGGGAAAATATGAGAGGCAAGAGATAAGAATGAAGCCTGTCTATGGAAAAACACAGTCCATATCAGTAGATCAAAACAAGTGTGGCCATATACGAAGAAAAATGGTTTCTGCTTTTATTTCCATAGTCACACACTAATTAAGTTAAAAAAATTTATTATTATCAACAGCATTTACAAGATCATCTTCTATATGACTATTTGACTTATCCAAAAACCTGATTGTCTTGATTGTAGAGCTTTGTTTTGAATTTATTATACCAGATTTTTAATAACAAATATAGAACAACAGTCTTGTTTTAATAAGCCTAAAAATACAGAGGTAGATAAAGAACAAGATAGAAATCTCCTACTTTAATTGCAATCCCCTGAGGTAACCAATATTAACAGTATATCTTCATACATCTTCCTCTGTTCCTATGAACATACATGAACATATTTACATATACAGTGGGTGGTTGCTGGTTTTATAAAGATGTGAACAAATGAAATATATAATTTTTTCATTTAATAATAGATTAGAGTCATCCTACCAGATAAATTCATATAGATTTACTTCAGAGTTTTAAATCTAGAGTATGAATTTACTACCATTTATTCAACTGCTCCTCAAATGATATACATTTGGTGATTTGAGGTTTCTCCACAACATATAATACTGCACTAAACACCCTTGTGATTGCACACTGTTTTAATTTTATCGCCATGGATATCTGAGCCCTGAAATCCAACCTTTCAAACGCTACTTCCTTCCCCCCCATCCTCCCTGTCATTTGGAGAAAAGAGCTGAAGGGAGACTAAAGATGAGCTGTGAAAGCCAGTAATTACTCCATACAGCACATGGCCAGCAGCCTCCTGCTACAATATTTACGTGCTATTCCGTTGAGATGGTACTCTGCTCACATGACCCAAATGCAGTTCTCACTCCACCAAGAACACAGCTGAATCCAAACTGCATTGGCAGCTTTGCACATGCTCCGTCTGGCCCTGTGAATCCTCACTCACCCATTGAGATTTCTTTTGGTTTAAAACAACACACCAGCTGCTGAGGCTCCGTTACCTCCAGTATTTTCCTGGCCCAGATCCAAGGCAGGTGGCCCTCTATGAAAACCATTTTTCAAGGTTTGAGCTTTTTTTTCTGTATTTGTTGGGGGATAGAGTGTGTATAGCTGATCAGTGAGACCATAGGAAGTAACTCTTTTTCCTGTCAGGTATTACAGGAATAACATTTACCTATTTCCATCATTTGCCTTGACAAAGACTGGCAGCTCCAATGCACACTTAATTCTCAAACAGAGGTCTTGGCAAGGGATGCTGTAACTGACTGTTGTGTTGACTGTAATGTGTAAGATGGTGTTTTCTCCTCTCTAGAGACCTGGATGCTTTTTGCCATTCTGATGGTAAATGATGAGACAGGCAACCATGGATTTCAGCACTCCATCTGTGTTTGATCAGCAAAAAGGTAAAAACGCTGCTTTAACTCACCCTTGGTTCTTTGCATCTTTAGTCCAACGGTAGGGATTTGCATTTGTACAGGGAGAGAGAGTAATGTGTGTGTGTGTCTGTGTGTGGGTGTGATGTGGGAAGAGGATTTCACATAGGAAACAAACCTGTTCTAAATGTTCAGTTCTCATTTGATAAGCATTTAGAAGGGAAAAATAAGCTTATGGTCTATTAGTCTTGCTAAAGTGCTCCTACCTACAAATTTTAAAAATTGGGTTTCAAGCACACCAGCTATTTCAGATAGTATCATCTTTATTCTCATTAGCTTTTTGTTCGAATCTTTAAAATATATACATTATAATAAGTAACATAAACCCAATATCTCATTGCTATAGTTTCATAAATATCTCTTGATTCCCTTCAGGAATATATGTTGCCCAGATTTATGCTGTAGTTGATATATTATCTCATCCGAGGTTGTGTAATGACTTATCACTATGTTATTATTTGCAATGAAAGGATATATCTTTCTTACTCATAATTCCCAGTGTGGAAGTAATTTTCCACACAAAATGATTGCTGTGAAATTGATCCATCCTTATAAAAAACATGTATTCAGCCATTCAGTCTGTGCCTGTACGTTTTGCATATGAAGTGTGTGCGTATATATGCATATATATGTATATTATATTATATGTATGCATATATATGTATATTATATATATACCTATGTGTAATTATGCAGCTTTCCTCAAATTTCCATTCTTTAAATGTAAGTAATATTTTAGAAGATTTTTAAAAAACATATCTGATATCTAAACCACTTTCAATACGCTCTGAGTATTCCTCAGAATCCTAAGATCCTTTGGTCATTTACCTGTTTTGGCTACACCGTGAAAATGGTGGTCTGCGAAAGCCTCAGTAAGAAAAGTCATTGCCTCTTTCCTTTTCCCTTTTCCTGCTCTAGGCCATAGTGTGTTTACTACCTACCCTTCAAGCTACATCTGGTTTCATGGGTGAATTATTTCAGTTCAGTGCTTTGTCAAGTTACAGACTTACATTTAGGTTTCTGCTGTGTGTGTGTGCGCGTGCGTGTGTGTGTGTGTGAGCGCGCGCGCATCTTCAGGATGTGCCAGTTTACACGGCACTGGGCTAGGAACACCTAGAGAAAGTGATTGTTACAGTTGTGCCTGCCACATCCTTTGTGTAGTTTGTATCACTGACGGCAATCAGCAAAAGTGAAACTATGCTTAGATCCAAAGACCTCATACTGGCTAGAAAATGACATTTTTGAGCTGTGCAATTCAAAGAGAAACACAACGGGTTTATTTTTTAAGACTAATTTGAGGGAGCTAGAACTGACTGCAGAGCACTGGCCCCTCGTAATGAATCCATCTGTTCCAGTGTTGTGTCTCCTAACGGTACTGAGCCCAAAACATAGTTAAAATATTAATTTATAATTTTTATTTTCTTAAAACACCTTTCATGTGAGCAATTCACAGCTATTTCTCCACCCTAGACCTGATTCTTCCCCTTGTAAGTTAACCCTCTCCCTGACACCTCCATCTCTATTTTTCAATCATTTCTCTCTAGAGGTGCTGTGGTATGGTGGAAATAGCATGGGCGACATAGGTTAGAATGGCAGAATAACTACTTCTTAGCTGTGTGATCTTAGCAAGTTACCTGACCTCTCTGGGCCTTAATTGCCTCAGCAGTAAAATAAAGGAAACGATGCTCACCTAGCAAGGTTGTTGTGAGAATCTAAAATAATGTACAAAAAGCACCTGTCACATTGCCTGATATGCATTAACTACTTTCAAACTGTGGCTGCTTTTGTTATTATCGTTGCTGTTATAATTATTACCACCCTCGACTGTGAGTTCCTCAAATGTGAAAGACTATTCACCTCTCTATCTCTAGCTTGAATTTAGCAGTCCTCAGAACAAATGAGGGTTTAGTTAAGGCCAGTTGACTATACTACATTATTTATTTTCTTTAGAACTCCAGAGTACCACTTAGAGCAACCCCTAGAACAACAGTTAACTAAATGATACCTGAATAGTTCTATTATCACATTAACCCTTCCACCTTCTTAAAAGCATGAAAGGCCATAATAGGTTTAGACCATTGCATAGATTCTAAATACCATATTGTTGGGCAAAACCATAGTGAAGTGACTTTCTCCTGAAAAGTTGAGTATGGGTAGGGCTTTAGTAGAGGATTTTCCTTGAATTCCTAATATCTGGGGAATCAAAGCTCTAGTGTCCACTAGCTTTACATGCAGATGTTGACGAAAGACATTACATCTGGAAAGATCTTAGAAGTCTTGTAAGACCGCTGCGACGGCATCGCCTTTATGGGATGTAGACATCGGCATTTAGGTACGACTTTGTGTCCTATTTTATCTTGCCTTCAAAAGAAAAACACTATCAAAAACCAAGGAAGTCCATGGTGTTCTCCACAACTGGTTGGCATTTGACTTGTTTGAATTATGTATGGAAAGTCATTGACTGTGGATTATTCCCGAGGTTGGCTTGATTTTTGTTTTTGTTTTTGATTCTGAGCCATTGCATCCTCTACCAGCTGTTAATTCATCATGGGGGTGGGGGGGAAGGAAATGTTGCATTGCTGTCCATAAGCTTTTTTATTATTTTTTATTATAATTATTAATGACTTGGCTTTCTCCTTTCATCCCTGTGAGATTACAGATCTACCTGAAATGTAACATTGAAAAGAAAAAACTTGGCCACATATAAAAATCACCTAGGCAGTTTTTGAAAATCCTGATGCCTGGATTCCACCACTGGATATTCCAGTTTATTTGGTGAGGGGCATGGCCAGACAAAGCTTCCCAGGAAGTTCTAATGTACAACAAAGATTGAGAACCGCTCATTCCATCCATCCCCCTAAGATGTCAGATGGGAAAAGTGAAGCACTGAGAGGTTAAAATGGGGGCCAATGTATGACCATAACACATAGCTAATTAGTAACAGAGGGGACTGAGACCCAGGTGTTCGCTATCCAGACAGCAGACTAAGAAGTTTCTTTCCAAGGGCAATCTCTGGTCTTAACAGCTACTTTGAGGTGGAGGTAGGGCTCAGGCAGCTCTGGCTTATGGTTGCCCAGAGAATGGTCAGCAATGTGCTCTTGGAAACTATGATGAATAATGACCTTCAGTTTGGCTCAAACCAAAACCAGGTGGATTTGGTAAGTCTGAGTCCCTCCAATTGCATTTTTCTATTTTTCTCTTTAGCAGAGGTTATAAGACAACCCCATGCCAGGAGGGGCTCGGGGACAGATGGACATTTGCTCTACTCCAGTCTCAGTCCTCATCCCAGTTGCACGGACTTGGACAAACTGGTTGATCTTCTCATCTGTGAAATGTGGATAATATTATACATTCACAGGGTTGCTAGGAGGCTGAAAGATTGTGTTATCTTCCTGGCCAAGAGGATTCGGCCGTGTCCCTGGCTTGCCCTGTGAAGCTGTGAGGGAGGAAGCCTGGGTCTTCAGAGCTCTCCACTCCGGCTTTGTGCTTCTTACTTTCACCACGGCAACATCTCTCTGGTCCCACGTGTTCTCCCTGGCTGTCTTCCCTCTCAAAGCCCACACGCAGAAAAGGACCTGTAGTAAAATCATTTACTACAGAACACAGAGGTTCCTACTGAAGTTGAGACTTCAGTTATGTAACCAAAGATCCCTGCATGAGGAGGAACCCAAGCCTCAGAGAGAAAATAGAAACGACAAGGGAGGTCCCAAGGGCCTCACCCAGCCCAGCCCTGCCCCAGCTCTGTAAGAAGGGTTTGAGGAAGCTGAGCAGTGTGTCTGCAGGCACCTCTGGGGGGTGTGGCCCACCCTTACAGGTTTTTCTCTGGTAGAGCTGTTGTGAGAATGTGAGGAGGGGCTCGGCCCTCCAGCCCAGATTTATACAGAGCATCGTGTCCTAGGGCTGCTCTAACAAATTACCGTAAACTGAGTGGCTTCAGACAAGAGAAATGCAGTCTCTCACAGCTCTGGAAGCCAGAAGTATGAAATCAAGATGTCAGCAGGGCGTGTGCTCCTTCCGAAGGCTCTAGGGAAGAGTCCTTCCTTGTCTCCTCCAGCTTCTAACTGCCGTGGCTTTATCACCCCAATCCGCCTCCATCTTCACATGGCCTTTTCCTCTGCATGTGTGTCTGAGAACTCCCTCTGCCTCTCTCTTATAACAGTACATGTGCTTGCATTTAGGGCCTACCCAGATACGCCAGGATAAGCTTCTACTCTCAAAATCCTTAACTCAGTCTTTAAACATGTGAGGTGACATGCACTCTTTTGCCATATGAGGTCATAGTCACAGGTCCCAGGGACTAGGACATGGATATACCTTCAAGGCCACCATTCAGCCTGCTACTTGGCATGAAAAAAGGTCAGATCTCAAGTTCCTTCTCAGAGGTATACAATCTCATGGCTGGGTTTTTGGTAAAATCTATTCTCATTTAAGTCGGAAGAATGGTTGGCATTTGGGAGGTGGGATGGAAAGGGCATAAGATAAAATGGCAAAACTGAGGTTCAAGCCTAAACCTGTCTGACTTCAAAACCCATCTTTTCTACTGCAATACTCTTCCTTGATCAACCATACATTTTAATGAAGAAATAAGACATTAACAAAAAATTAAATTAATGAAGCATTATTTTTACAATCAAGCTGTTATCCCTTGTATTGTGGATTTTTAAAACTCCCACATGCATATGTGCTGGTTTTAATTTCCAACTTTTCATCCAAACTGGGAACACCAAACAAAAAGAATTCAGAGTGCACAGATACGCACTTTGCTGAAAAAGCAAAAGTTAAAATTCTGATGTGACAAAGGAAGAATGCCTCCAAAGGAAGAATAAGCAAATTTTCAAAGGGGTTTGGGAAGAAAGTAGAGAAAAGGCAGGCAAAGGAGACAGGAAAGAGAGGGGATGACTTGGGCTCAGTTGATTTGGGGCACAGACCTTGAATGGGATGAAACCGAGGAACACTGAGGAGAATTCTGTGATTGATTTTCAGATTGATTGGTCCAGATACAGGAAGATTAGCTGGGAGGTGACCATTCCAGAGGTTCAGAAGCAGATTATCTGCTGCCTGTGGGAAAATGCTCAGCCTTCTCCCTCTCTTGGTCAAGAAAGAGGAACAGAGGGAAGAAGTAACAGGAGAAGAATTCTTTTTGCAATTTTCTTGCCCACTCAAGACCTAACCCGGGCAAACACGTTGCCTGGAAGCCTGCCCCTCCCCCTCCTCTGCCTCCTTCTTTGTCCTCTTTCCAGCACACAGGAACTTCCCTTCCATCAGCCAGCTCCTGAGAAAGGTTGTGACACATCAATCCACTCCCAGCCCCTCTTCTGGACCTAGCTAGAGGGAAGCCCCTGACTGATCTTATCCAATTACCATTCACTGGCTTAGAGAACCATGAAACCAAAAGTGATTCAGTGGATTGGGGTTGAGGGGAGTGGTGTCGTTGTCAGCATTCTCCACCATAGGACAACTACAGTGTCCTCAGGAATGGGGCCTCTTGCCTGACTATGCTTCGCAAGAAGGAGAATCTGGGAGTGGTACGCAGAGGGAATGAAGGCCCACCTGGTGAGCCAGATCTCCTGAATCAACCCTGATGTTATGTCCCACAACTTGGCTAGATCAACTTCAGAAGGCAAATCCTCAGCTTAGCCCCTTGTCTGGAAGTCAGCTGGGTCACCACACTGAGCTTTTCCTACCATCTCTATTCATTAACTCCATATTTCTTTAGTAATTATTAAACAACTGGGTTGATTAACTGATATCCATAGATTTTCCCTTTGAGGCAACCATTTGGATGCAAGGATATTTTAATGGAGCCTAAAGGAAGAACCACTAAACTTGTAGCTATTTTTATTCCCAAACAAGTAGAAAAACAAACCTCTCACCCATCCGCAAATATAGGACAAGGTGAGGAGGTAAGGGTCTAGATGCACTGAGGCCCAAGGTTGGTGTAAAAGATGGGTATGGGCTAGACACCGTGTTGCAGAAAGACCACATCCACCCAGGAGTCATGTTTAGCACACTTGTAAGCCTAATAAATAGGTCCGTGTGCTTAATAAGGGCCCTAACTTTGTTTTCTCAATGTAAAATTTTAAAATGTCAGTTGCTTATTGATGAGGCCACTCTTGTTTTATTGGGTCCATTGGGGGAAGAAGTGAAGGGACAATGTTCCAATCTACATGGGAATTATTTCCATTTCTAAAAGTATCCTCAGAATTTAAAAAATATACACATATAACATTTAATAACATTCTAATGCTTTTTTAACTTTTTGTTTGAAAATAATTTCAAACTTAAGGAAACATTGTAAGATCAGTATAAAGAACACTGTCTTTTACCCAGATTCACCTGTTAACATTTTACCCCATTTGCTTTATTGTTAGCTCTTTCTCTGTGTCCATCTCTACGTCTCTTTGTATCTCTCTGTTTCTCTATCTGTCTCTCTGCCTCTTTCTCTATATGTATGTATGTATGTATATGCTTATTTGTGTTTGTGTGTGTGTGTATACATGTGTATGTACTTTTATCTCATCTGCCTGCATTCCAGTTTTGTCTATTGATCCAATAATGTCTTTTATAGCATTTTACCCCCAGTACAGGATCCAGTCTAGGATTAGGTACTACATTTAGTTATCAGGCCTCTTTAGTCTCCTTTAACCTGGAACATTTCTTTAGACTTTCTTTGTCTTTTATGACATTGACAGTTTTGAACTTATAGTCTCTCTCTTTTTTTAATACCAAGTTCCTCTTCATGGGTTTGTCTGACGCTCCCTCACAACTAGATTTAGATTATGCATTCCCAGCCAGAACACCACATGGGCGATGTATCCATCTTAGGTTATCACAATATGGTTTAAATTCTTTTAGATGGTAATTTGATGTTACAGGTGTTGCACTATTAGATATCAACTGGTTCTTACAGAGTTTTTTAAGTACTGGGGTTTCTTTCTAAATGTAAAATTAGCATCACCTTCTTCAAAATATTCAAGCAATACAAAAAAGAATTCAGTATAGGAAGTGTTGTATTCTCTTAACTAGCAAAGGGCTCTATTCTTCAGAGTCTCTTAGCCCCAGCCTGTTCCCAGCTTCTCGGCTGCCAAGATAAACCCTAGCAACTCAACCTCCATGCGGGGATGGGGAGTAGCTTCCAAATGGAGACAGAGATCAGGCCAAGAATATTAACCAGTAGTAATAATCAGAAGAAGATCGATAACTCTGGTTTATTAAGCAGCTCCCATTTATTAAACCAGACACTGTGCAAAACTTTCACTCCTGTCATCTCACTGGATCCTCAACACAGCCTGTGAGATAGATTCCATTTCTAGTCCATCTGAGGTTACATGACTTATCCAAGGCCACACAGGACAAAGGCAAAGCTCCCATTTTTAACTCTGGTTTCTGACCCCCAAGGCTTCCTCACACTCTTGTTCACCATGAAGTTATACTTTTTGGATTCTTATAACCCACCTCATCAATCCCTTCATGACTCCTAGCACAAAAGAAAATAAAGGTGATGGCAGCTAGGTTTGCTCAAGTCTCCCCAGGGCTGAGCTTCCATTTGCAATGAGTTCTGCCCAGTAGGCTCAGCTTAGTGACAGGCCGACCTCTTCCATGGTAGGAGTGGATCCAGTCTCCATAGCAACCTGCCTTTAGAGCAAAGAAAGACACCAGAATCCTAGGAGGAGGAGGAGGTGGCTAAAAGGGTAGAATTCACTGGGATTCGACCTGTGGAACTGATGTGATGGGAATTGGTAATTTGTAAGGTCAGGTCTTGGCTTCCACCCCAGAAGCTTCTGAAGCCAGGTTCTTTATCATTTTCCTACTCAACTTATTTGTTCTGTGCAGCAACAGGTTAACATTTCTCCAAGAGACATTTCAGAGGGCCCCGACCCTGTAATCAAGGTCACAAATAAATAGCAATTGATAAAGAGGGAAGAGAATTATTTTAACCTTGACATCCTAAGCTTTGATCCTGGGTGACCCCAAGATCATTCCTCTGTTCTCTAACTCCCAACAGTAAATCAGAACACAGTTTGGTGTTCAAAAAACAAAAACACCTTACTTTTAAGAATCATGAGAGGAACACCTGAAATTAATCTGAAATGACATTTTTATCCTTCTTACTTAGTGCTATTCAAGTCAGCTGACTCAGCATGACCACTACGCAGAGGTCTGGGGATGGGCTTGCAGCTGTCTGCTTTCAGGTGGTCACTGCAGAAGCCGGTCCAGATCCTGGAAGTGTTTTGTCTTAGAATAGTAGTAACTTGTAGAATTGAAAAGAGCTCAGTGAATGTGTAATCCAGCTCCCTCACTTTTTACATGTGAACGCTGAAACAAAGGGGTTAGCTGTGGTACAGTGTACTGGACTGTAATGGCCACTGGAGTCAAACCAAACAATTCAAGTCCCAGTGCTGCCACTCTTTTTACCGACCCTTCCCAGCCAGGCCCCAGAAACGGTCCTTCTGCCGGTGTCATTGGAGCCAACAGAATGAGCCTGAGTTTGGTTCAGAAGTAAAGACGAGTTTTCTTCTTTGCTCAAACAATGGAGAAACACGAGCTCACTCTCTAGAGGACCCGCTGTCCCTACAGGTTGTGGGCGGGGCTGCTTTATAGGATCTCCTCAGCAGGGTGGGTGGGGGCAGGGCGGGGCTCTCCCAGGGCAGGCACAGCCATACCGCTCAGGCTCCAGAGCGCAGGCCCGGAGCAGCGTCTCTGCCCACGGCCGGCGGCCATCTTGAATTGAGGTGGTGTGTGCAGCAGCGCTTCTGCCCACGCCCAGAGCTGAGGCGTCTTGCACGGGCGCTTCACCCGAGGAGGAACTCTGGTCTGAAGTGCCAAGTACCAGTACGAGGCCTCTGCATGCGGCTTCCTGTGAGCAAGTGAAACCAGACTAATAACAAAGGAACAAGAAAAAAGGTTAGACTGTATTTTATTACCCAGATTCTGTTTTTCCATGAATTGTTAGTGGGCTATGCTGGTGACACTTACTGTGTGACCCAGCTGTTTAACATCTCTATACCTCACTTTCCTACCTTGTAAATTAAGATGGTGCTATTACAAAGGATTGTTTATAAAGATTGAATTAAGGAATACATGCAAAGTACCTGCAACCACTGCTGGCCCATAGTAATCACTCAGTAACTGCTAGAGGGTGTTATGGGTTTGTTATAAAGATGGTTATAACAGTCTTCAGAGGATTGTTAGAAAGATTCAATGACATAATACATACAAAGCACTTGGAACCATGCCTGGCCCAGAGTAACCACTTAGCAAGTGCTAGTGATTCTTATAGATGACTTACCTAAGGTCATATGGACAACCGGTCTTCTCTGGTCAAGAGAACATCCATCCCTCAAGTTACCTCCCCCTCTGTAATGAATTCATAGCATAGCACTCCTTTTTTAAATTTTATTTTTTAATTTTTTATATAATTTTTAAAGGTTAATTTTCATTTACAGTTATTACAAAATATTGTCTATATTCCCCATGTGTACAGTATATCCTTGAGCCTCTCTTATATCCAATAGTTTGTACCTCCTACTGCCCCCTTCCTCCCTACCACCACCTACTGTTAATCACTAGTTTGTTCTCTATATCTGTGAGTCTGCTTCTTTTTTGTTGTATTCACTAGTTTGTTGTTTTTTTTAGATTCCACATATAAGTGATAGTCTTTCTCTGTCTGACTTATTTCACTCAGCATAAGGCCCTCCAACTCATCCATGTTGCTGCAAATGTCAACATTTCATTCCTTTTTATGGCTGAGTAGTATTCCATTGTATATATACACCACATCTTCTTTATCCATTCATCTGTTGACAGACACTTAGGTTGCTTCTGTATCTTGGCAATTGTAAATAATGCTGCTATGAACACTGGGGTACATGTAGCTTTTTGAATTAGTGTTTTTGTTACATTCGGATATAAACCCAGGAGTGGAATTGCTCGGTCGTATGGTAACCCTGTTTTTAGTTTTTTGAGAAACCTCCATAGTGTTTTCCACAGTGGCTGCACCAATTTACATTCCCACCAACAGTGTAGATGGGTTTCCTTTTCTCTACATCCTTGACAACATTTGTTACTTGTGTTCTTTTTGACAATGGCCATTCTGGCAGGTGTGAGGTGATGTCTCATTGTGGTTTTGATTTGCATTCCCTGATGATTAACGATGTTGAGAATCTTTTCTTTTGTGTGTGTGTGTGTGTGTGTGCAGTTGCTTTTATAAACAAATTTTAGGCTGGAATAAGGAGCTCCTAGTTCATCATGTTGGAGATTGTCCTTACTGCTATAGGCTGTTGAAGTGTGCCTCCCTTATGATCTGGTTGATGTGGGAATAAGGACCTTGGCATACCGCGTACTCCTCATATAAGGACTGAGGGGTACTCTTGTTGAGTTCAGCAATGATCTGATTTAAGCTGCTTTCTGATACAATTCTGTTTCTGGGGAATTAACACTGCTGCTCCTGTCATTATCATTGCTTGAACATGCACACACTTTGGTTCCTTTTAGTGGTTCCTTCCTTATTGCGTTTCGTTGCATCCTGAGACTCCTGAAAAACAGGGTTTCTCTTACTCCTTTTGGACTGGGGAGAATGGTGATTGTCCTCTTTATTATCATTCCTTCTTTTCTGCTTATTGTTCAGTGACTGTGTTTCTAATTCCAACAATATGTCGGGAATTGGGTCTACATTCATATTTAGGACAGAGAATACATTAGTACTCGCCAAAGTGGCCCTGGCAGTATTGGCCGAAGAAGCAAAGCAGGATGATGGTGAGGACCAGAGATGGACCAGTACAGGCCAAAGTTGCCCTGTAAAAACATTCTGGCATGGCATACCTCCCTACTCCTGGCCCCAAAACCCTAGAGACCTTGAGTATCTTTTCATGTACCTGTTGGCCATCTGCATTTCCTTTTTGGAAAAATGTCTATTCAGTTCTTTTGCTCTCTATTTTTTTTTTGGCTGCATTGGGTCTTCGTTGCTGCATGTGGCCTTTCTCTAGTTGTAGTGAGCGGGGGCTACTCTTCATTGCGGTGCACATGCTTCTCATTGCAGTGGCTTCTCTCATTGCAGAGCACAGGCTCTAGGCACTTGGGCTTCAGTAGTTGTGGCACATGGGCTTAGTTGCTCTGCAACATGCGGAATCTCCCCGGACCAGGGCTCGAACCTGTGTCCCCTGCGTTGGCAGGCAGATTCTTAACCACTGCACCACCAAGGAAGTCCCTTCTGCCCAGTTTTTAATCAGTTTTTTTTTAATGTTGAGTTATGTGAACTATTTATATATGTTGGATATTAATCCTTTATCAGTCATATCATTTGCAAATATTTTCTCCCATTCAGTGGATTGTCTTTGTCGATGGTTTCCTTTGCTGTGCAAAGCTTTGGAGTTTAATTAGGTCCCATTTGTTTATTTTTGCTTTTATTTCCTTTACTTTAAGAGACAGATCCAAAAAAATATTGCTGTGATTTATGTCAAAGGGTGTTCTGCCTATGTTTTCCTCTAGGAGTTTTATAGTATCCGGTCTCACATTTAGGTCTTTAATCCATTTTGAGTTTACTTTTGTATATGGTGTTAGAGAATGTTCTGATTTCATTCTTTTACATGTAGCTGTCCAGTTTTCCCAGCACCACTTACTGAAGAGACTGTCTTTTCTCCATTGTATATTCTTGCCTCCTTTGTCATAGATTAATTGACCATAAGTGTCTGGGTTTATTTCTGAGCTCTATATTCTTTTTTTTTTTTTGGCTGCATTGGATCTTTGTTGCGGCATGAGGGCTTTCTCTAGTTGCAGTGACCGGGGGCTACTCTTGGTTGCTGTGCACAGGCTTCTCATTGCAGTGGCTTCTCTTGTTGCGGAGCATGGGCTCTAGGTGTGCGGGCTTCAGTAGTTGTGGCATGCGGGCTCAGTAGTTGTGGCTCACGGGCTCTGGAACACAGGCTCAGTAGTTGTGGTTCATGGGCTTAGTAGCTCTGCAGCATGTGGGATCTTCCCAGACCAGGGCTCAAACCCATGTCCCCTGCATTGGCAGGTGGATTCTTAACCACTGCGCCACCAGGGAAGTCCCATCTGGGCTCTATATTCTTTTCCATTGATCTAGGTGTCTGTTTTTGATAGCACTACTTTTTGTTTGGAAATTGGAAGAGGCAGAATTTGCCTAGCAAGAAAACCACATCAGAAAGAAAATAATTCCCAGAAAAGCTCACAGGTCTTGGAGTACTTCTACTTTCCCTTTCCTCTTTTTCTGGAGTTCTATCCTCTCAGTCTAAGACTTGCCTTCTAGATATAACTCATCCCATTGCTTAAAAGCCAGCCTACCTGTTAGCTTCCACTTTCCATGCTGGTGCCAGGCAGGTTTCTAGACTTTCTATGCTGTTCTAGGAATCGATCTAGTCTTGAAGCACAATCCTACTTTTAAAATTATTATAGTTTCATAATGTTTTACGATTTGATAGAGAAATCCTCCTTTGACACTTTTTTCAATTTTTTTTGGTTTTTTTTCAATTTTTTTTTTTTTGTTTTCCTCTTTTTGTTTGTTTTTGCTTTTGGTGTAGTAATACATTCACACAATTTCAAGGTATAAAACAATGTACAGTGAAAAATCTCCCTCACACCAACCCCTCCAGCCATCCAAATCCCCTCCTGGAAGCAAAACAATGTAAGCAGTTTCTTATATATCCTTACAAAGAGATTCTATGTATAGATAAGCAAATACTTAAGTACATTCTTTTTTTTCTTCTTCAAAGCATAAATTTATCCATTTATTTTTACAAATGAAAGTCAGTATCATTTTTCTGAGCCCACCCCCCAAAAAAACTGTTGGAACTTTCACTGAAATGACATTAAACTTAAAAATGAATCTGTATAATAATTAAAATTAGTTATACTATTTAGTTCTCCTATCTGGAAACATGGCATGTATCTTCATGAATCCAACTCTTTTCTTAGTTCCTTATTTAGATTCTGAATATTTATTACTGGGTATTTTATATTTTCATTTTAGTGAGTTATTTTCAATGTAAGGAGGAGTTAGTTTCCTCATATTATTTAATATAGAAAAACTATTTAGTTTCATATTTATTTCTAAATCTGGCTAACTTATTAATTCTAATGGTTCTCTGGTTAATTCTCTTGTGCCATCCTGGTGCACAGGATGAAACCAGATGGACTGGTTTCAGATCCTGCTCTGCCATTTAATAGCTGTACAACTTAGGGGAAATTATTAAAGCTCTCTGTGCTTCAATTCCCTCATCTGTAAATAGGGTAAAGATACTACCTACTTCATAAAATTGTTGAAATAAATAAATAGCTTAATTCAAAGGAAACTGTTAGGACAGTGCAAAGAACATGAGTAAAAGTTAGCTTTGATTAAACTTTGATAATTTTTCTCTTTATGATTATTATTTCATTTCTTTTTGCTTCATATATTACTGCATTAGATAAAATTTGTCTTCTTTCCCTATTTTTTCACTATTAGGTGTGGTGTTTGAAATTGATTAGAAATAAATGTAGTTAATCATATTGATAATGAAATCTTTTATTCCTAGTTGTTAAGCTTTTTTAAGGAACAGATATCAAATTTTATTAAATGCATTTCTATTCTTTATTCATATAATCATATATTTCCCCTTTGTTCTACTGATGTGATATATTTTATTAATAGACACCGGAAAATCAAACCATCTGTATTCTAGAATAAACTCCGTTCAGTCATGGTGTATTATTCTTTCAACATCCAACTTAATCTGATCTCGTGGAATTTAATTTAAAACTTAAAACTCTGAGTTAAATTGGGTCCATCTATAGGTGCCTGTATGCACATGTCTTTAGCAGTTTATGCTACCCTTAGAAAATAAATTAGAAAAATTTCATTCTCTTTCTGTGCTTCAGTATGAGAACTATTTGTTCCTTGGATATTTGATATTTCTTAATATTTTAAAAGAATTCTCTCAACCTCATATTAGAATCCTTATGCTATTACCACTAACTTTAATTCTCTCCTTGGTGTACAAACAGCTCCTCATAGATGCATTCCCAATTTTCAGTTAATGTGTAGATTTTATTTTTGCTACAAGTGAGTATAAACTCTAGCGCAGTGATGTGTCTCCAGCAGAATACTGAGCTTCACAGCTTGTGGAAAGTAGGATATAGGCTGCTGTGAGTAAGAGAGAGTGGAATGTGGAATATTGTCCAGCACCAAGAAAGGTCACAGGTTCACTGGAATATATGAGGGCTTCGCCACCTGAGTGAATGGGCAGCGATAGACAGTAGTGCACATTGGTCAGAGGGTTGAATCTGAGGCCTGACAGCCTGCAGCCTTATCTGAGTTTCACCACTTACTAACTGTGTGACTTTGAGTAAGTCACTTTCCTGCCCTATGCCTCAGTTTCCCCATCTATAAAGTGGGAATAATTCTCATAAGGTGAGAATTAAATGAGTTGATTTCTAGAAAAGGTTTAGCACAGTACCTGGTGCATATTAAGCGTGGCATATTGTTGACCATAATTATAATTGTTATTCAGACAGTGACAGAGACCCCCCGGAACAGTGGATGCTTTCATAGCTACTGGGAGACATTGTTGTGCCGTCAGAATGGTTGTATCGAACTTTTTGCTAACTTTAGGATTGTTCTGAGTTTAATTCCTTCAAATATGCTACCAAAAATTCTAGAATTCAAAACTGTGCAGGAAACACAAAAAAGCTAAGAACCTTGACTATAGACAGACCACAAGACTCTTCGGAATGTGATTGAGATGGACTTTGGCCACATTCCCACATTCATGCGTATACCGCTGCAGAGAAGTTAGTTCTGGGATCCATGCTTTCCAAGCCACAGTTCCAGTGAATGGGCTGTAGGAGGAGCCTCCTCCAAGGTGTTATTGAGTTAGTACTATAACTTACAAATTGCCCTTACAAATTAGTGAAGAAAGGAGAATTATACAATATTTGGGGGAAAAAAAGTAATTGTGGCATACAAATATAAAGTTAAAAATTTCCATATTAATTACAGCTAAATGTTAACACATAAGTATAAGGTTCCACGGGCAATGAATCATAAGTGCAATATCCATAGATTTTGTTGGTTTATTTTTCAAAAACCAACAAAACAAACTGAGAACTTAAGTGGCAAACAGGGAAAAATAACTGCAGCATAGATAGCAGATGAAGAGTTAGTGTCCTTAATGTATATAGAGCTCTTTCAAATCAATTAGATAACGACAAATGCCTTGAAATAATATGTAAAGGATACCAACAAGTAATTCATGAAATGGCCATAAACATGTGAAAAAACTTCTCTCTCAGGAATAATAAAAGAAATGACCATTGGAAATGATATACTCTTTTCCTTCTTTCACATTATTTTTTAAAAAACAATAAATCACAGTGTCATTAAGAATGAGGTAAATGTATGCTCTCAAGCCCTGCTTGGGTAGGGTGTGTTGGGTCAACCTTTCTGGAGGGCAATTTGACAAAGAGTCAAATCTGTTGATTCCCAAGTTCATTTCTAGGAATGTGTCCAAAGGAAATAAAGATGCACAGAAACGCATATATGCAAGAATGTTATAGCATTATTTGGAATAGCTACAGAATTAATAATTCCTCCCAAAAGAGAAACAATTTAAATGTTCAATAGTAAGAGAATGATTAAATCAGTTGTGCTCATTCCAGTCAATGGGATTTTATGCCACATTTTATAAATAACATTTTCAAATCTTACCTTATGGCATAGGAAAATATTTGTGATCCAATATTAAGGGTTTGAAAAAGAGCAACAATCAAAATTATATGTACAGCATGATCTTCTTTTTTGTAAAATGTAACTCCAGCACCATGCTAAGAACTATTAGTCACTGGTTGTTACAATATTAAAATACCTCTGTATCCTCAGATCAATAGAGATTATTCCAGCCATTCCCCAGGAACATACACAGCCCACAGTCCAGCAGCTAAAAAGTTATCAACCCTGCTCCAGCTGTTAGGCCTGCCTCCAGTCTGATGGGGGACCTGACAAGCCAGTCATTAGATCCTTTTTTTTTTTTTTTGCTGTACGCGGGCCTCTCAGTGTTGTGGCCTCTCCCGTTGCAGAGCACAGGCTCCGGACGCGCAGGCTCAGCAGCCATGGCTCACGGGCCCAGCCGCTCCGCAGCATGTGGGATCTTCCCGGACCAGGGCACGAACCCATGTCCCCTGCATCGGCAGGCGGACTCTCGACCACTGCGCCACCAGGGAAGCCCTAGATCCTTTTAATATTACCCTTCATCTGGTCCCTTATTGTGGGAGGGGAATTCGGAGTGCGAGGAGAAACAGAGATTCACTTAATAAATGAGTAGCAAAATGGCCTTAGTGTTAGCCAAACTCACATTGGATCTCAGAAAATTTCAGTCATTTTCTTCAAGTTCTATTATTTTATTCTCATCCATAGAAGATCACAGTGTGGGAGATTTGAGATTTGCGTTGCTACCTTGGTCAATGAATCCTGCCCCACCAGCAGCCACTGCCCCCAAGCTTCAGCCACAGGCAGGAGTCCACTGTCCTAGGGCGCTACCCAGCCCAAGCTACAGCACCTTCCAGAACTCTCTCCCTCCTGTTCTATGCCTCCTGACCTCACAGCTTTTTGTACCTTTTAACCATTATGCTTGCTCCTTAGGAACTGACCTTCTGTTTTATATAGCCTTTGGGTTGGGTTACCACTTATTTTCAGCCATGTCCATTTTGAGTGCAGGATAGGGGACAGGAGACAGTTTAGATTTTAGAGGGGGAAGATGGAAAGGGCAGAGGCTCACAACTTCACATTCTGAAGCAACTAGATCTTTCGGGTTTCCAAGCTTCCCCTCCTGCTAGCACTTCTCCCCACTCCCATATTTACATTACACAGGCAGGTGGAGGAATGAGGGCTCCAGGATGTGTGGGAAACAAGCCTATAAATCAAGTATATACGACATACCAACATCTTAATAGTGATTATCTTTGAGTATACATTTTCCTCTTATCTGTATCTTCATAACTTTTGTAATCCAAAATGAAATAACATATGAAATGACAGATCAATTAAATCAAAATATCTGGGGTTAGCACTTAGGTATCAGGGGTTTTTTTTTTTTTGGTTTTTGGTTTTTTGTCTCCCCAGATGGTTCTAATGTTTAGCCAGTGTTGAGACCCAGGGATGTAGTCAACCTTATTTTACAAACTAGAGAACGGAACCCAGATTGGTTCATAGTAATACACTTGGCTAATATTTCTGTTGTTCAAAAAGAAAGTTCTTTATGAGATTAAGATTTAATTGAGAAGTCATTTCTGTTGTCACCTTTTTTTTTTTGCATTTTTAAAATTGAAGTATAGTTTATTTACAATGTTATGTTCATTTCTGCTGTACAGCAAAGAGACTCAGTTATACATACATATACATTCTTTTTTATATTCTTTTCCATTATGGTTTATCTCAGGATATTGAATATAGTTCCCTGTGCTGTACAGTAGGACCTTGTTGTTATCCATTCTATATGTAATAGGTTGCATCCACTAACCCCAAACTCCCAGTCCATCCCTGCCCTTCTCCCCCACTCCCCTTGGCAACCACAAGTGTGTTCTGTATGTCTGTGAGTCTGTTTCTGTTTTGTACGTAAGTTCATTTGTGTCATATTTTAGATTCCACATATAAGTAATATCATATGGTATTTGTCTTTCTCTTTGTGACTTACTTCACTTAGTATCATAATCTCTAGTTGCATCTGTGTTGCCGCAAATGGCATCTTTATCCATTCATCTGTCCATGGACATTTAGGTTGTTTCCATGTCTTGGCTATTGTGAAAAGTGCTGCTGTGAACATAGGGGTGAATATATCTTTTTGAATTATAGTTTTGTCCAGATATATGCCCAGGAGTGGGATTGTTGGATCCTATGGTAATTCTATGTTTAGTTTTCTGAGGAACCTCCATACTGTTCTCCATAGTGGCTCCACCAATTTACATTCCCACCAACAGTATAGGAGGTTTTCCTTTTCTCCACACCCTCTCCCGCAATTGTTATTTGTAGACTTTTTAATGATGGCCATTCTGATCAGTGTGAGGTGGTACCTCAGAGCTTTGATTTGCATTTCTCTAATAATTAGCAATGTTGAGCATCTTTTCATGTGCCTATTGGCCATCTGTATGTCTTCAGAGAAATGTTTATTTATGTCTTCAGCCCACTTTTTGGTTGAGTTCTTTGTTTTTTTTGTTGTTGAGTTGTGTGAGCTGTTTGTATATTTTGGAAATTAAGCCCTTGTCGGTTGCACTGTTCGCAAATATGTTCTCCCATTCCATAGGTTGTCTTCTCATTTTGTTTATGGTTTCCTTTGCTGTGTTGCCACTGTTTTAGACCTCACAATATTACATGCTCACAGCTCTGATGATACAGTTTAAATCAGCCTTACTTAACCATATATCCATAGTCTATGAGAGTTGAGGGAGGCTATTCATTTACTTCAACTCTACTTGAAATGATAGTGCCTTATGAAATTATTTAAAGGAACAGAAGACTCCTTCTTCTATCACTTTTCCTAATTCTATTCCCAAGGATTGGGAAGAATGAGACTTCATTTCATATATGTACTCTACAATTTGCCAGTTGGAAAAGAATATGCTAATTAAATCAATAAACATATTTATCAAGTATCTACAATGTATCCAACACTACTCTAACTTCTCCTATCTAATGTTCAAGATTTTTTTTTTCTGCAAAAAAAGCAAAGCCATACTGCCAAAATTCTAGTGGGGTCATATGTAGGGTATTCACCAGGTTGGGTTTTATTCTGTACCTTTTATAAAGCAACAACTCCAATATAGTAAGAAGGGATTCCATTTCAATTACCTTAAGGAATCCATGAGACAGTCATGAAGAGGGAGAAAACACAGTCAAGACAATGAAGACAGCCATGGAAGCCCAGCTGACAGGATGACTACAAAAGGAGAGATGCAAATCTAAAGGACTACAGAGAGATAGATTGGTTCAATCTCTGACACTTGGGCAAGCCACCCAAATTGCATTTGTTTTCTTAAACTATTTTTAGGTGATCAAGGCACTTAGGGCAGTTTTACAAGTGGCCACAGTGGAGGGCCACTAGGAAGGATACCTTTTAAAGGACTCAAGGAAAACCCACTTCTCCAAATCCTTTTCAGCACAACAGTCATTGTTCATCAGCATTAGGTGATTCATTATTTGGTTCTACACAGATATGAGAAAGACACATAGAATATTAATCACAGAAGGAACCTTAGAGGTCAACCTTCTACTCAATACAGATATCTCCTCAAGAGCATCCCAAGATATGCTTGATCAGAACCTGCTTAGACATGAGTAATGATGAGGAGTACACAGCTCACAATATAATCTCTTCTAATTCTGAACAGCTCTAGTTATTTAAAATCTTAATTATTCTCATTTCTACCCACCAATACTAGTTCTTCCCTCTGGATCTACAGAAAACAATCCTAAACTCTATTCCAGCTTTTCCAACAGCTGCCATGTCCAACTAAGTCTACTATTCTGCTAACTAAACAAACCCCGCTTCTTCACCTATTCCTCTCCTTCCAGAGTCCCCAGTTAAAATGGCAAATTCCTGACATGAACACTTCCCATTTCTTAAAAGTGAAAGAGGTGGGTGGTGTCATACATTTGATCAAGAAGAAAGTAAGAAAGATCAAAGGAACAGTGTTCAAAATAACACTTGGCTTACTTTTTAATTTCCAAAGACTGGCTAGGCTAGCATAGTCCTTCGTAAAATCATTTAAGATTTATACTTGCCTACTTACCAAAGAACTTGACACAATATTTTTAGCATCAAGGAGATTTCCACAAAACTCCAATGGGTGAGAAAGCTATTGAGCATGAATACTACATCAATCAGTCAGTCCATTTATTGCACACATACTAAAGGTCCTATGCATTGAAGATTGAGTTCTTTTTAAGAATTAGTAGCATTAAAATGAAAGTTCATTTTATGAAAATGCACTCTAGGGAGGCATCATCACTGAAGTTTAACACAGACATGTTTCTTAGAACAGCGAATTCCATTTCCCAGCACTATCCCCCACCCCATGTCCAGCAGAGATGCGAGCCATGGAATGGCATTCACCGGTCAGAAGAGTCACCCCGAGGAACACAGTGATGCTGAGATTCAAAGAAATACAGCATGTGTTGCATCACGAGTTTGGTTATGAAGAAAGGTCTGATTGTGGCCAGATACTTACCCTTGAGATAATATTGTTGCAAGACTTCCTCCCCAGAGAATGAAATCCCTTCTTTTCCACTCCCAGGGCATGAAGGTTGCTTTGAGTATTTGTTCTCAGCTGGCACATGCAGAAAGCTTGGAGCTATTTTTCTCTTTAAAATGTTAGAAAGAAACTCCTTTTCCTCCTCCCATATGACTGGCACTTTATAAAACGCTCTTAAAGCCTCAGCCAGTACACCCGGAGGGACTGTAGGAGAAAACGCGAGAAATAGCAAAATGTTTCAGCTCACAAAATCGCTGCAGCCTGCTGAGCAAGGCAAAGGGTCTCTTTAAGGGGAAAGAAGACAGAGGTTCCTATCTATGTCAGAGTAGTAATGGTGGTATATATTATTGTTGACATACCTTGAATACTTTGTGCCAGGCATTGTACTTTATGTGGATGAACTCATTTAGCTCTCAGAACAACCCTGTGAGGTAAATACTATTCTTACCCATTTGACAAGAGGGGAATGAGAATAGAGAGGTTAAGTAACTTGCCCAAGATCACACAGCTCTCAGGAAATTGGCAGTGCTAGGATTCAAACTCTGGAGGCTGGGATCTTACTATTTTTCTATATTGCCTGCATGTATGCATGCTGTGTATCATATGATGTATATGATGAGTCACACGACACTAATTTGCTTTCAATGCCAGCCAACTGTATCAGTGACCTTAGACTTGTTCCTACATGGCCAGAGTGTTCCAAACTGGGTTTTAATTCTGTCCAGCAGAACTGGCACCATCCTGGCTCAGGGCCCGGGTCAAGGCCCAGAGAGACTCTTTATCACCAGTGGGTGGCAATATTGTTACATGGAGCCGTCAGGGTGCAGTGAAGGCCTGGCATCTTCCCCAAAAGTGAAAAGACCTCACCACCTTATGGATAGATCATTCCAGGCAGCTCCCAAAACACAATTTCTCTACTGTCCCCAAAGCACCCAAGATAATCCTGAGGGAGGATAGAGTGATCTGGATTAGGAGGATGCCCAGGAAACTATTCGTTTAAATCATTCTTCCTCCTGTCCTGCCATAACATCCCCGGTATATCTCAATCATAAATTACATACTTCTTTTCCCATTAGGGCATGTTTTTCTTAGGAACAGAGAGACTCTACAACGTTTGTACCTGCAATTTCACTAGCCCATGGTAGACGTTAAGTAAATGGATGAATGAGTAAATTTCAGTTCTGCAGATGCAATCAATTCCACTCCAAAAAACAATCTAAGAAATATCTGTGGAATCTTCTGTAGTTGCCCCAAAATGAATCCAGACTTCACTAGTGAGTCTAGGCTGCATTCAGCCACCCAAGGATTCTCAGAATAGGATGAACCAAAGAAATCCTCCCAAGACCCTCTGGTCTGGACTCTTGAAACTGCAGTACCCAATCCATCCTTACATTGACCTGGCTGTTCCACAAAACGGTCTCAACTTAAGCAGAACAAATGCCAAGCTGACCTCTGGGTAATTTCAACAAAGTAGGCCCAGTAATTGATGCAGTCAAGGGCTTTCCCAAGGAACTCTGCAGTAACCCAGAGACAGAACCACTATGTGAAGGAACCCATATTTGTGTAAAATGTGAGAAGCTTTGAAGAAGGTCCTCTAATCTAAAACATTTCTAGCAGCCTGTCATATTTCTGCAATCCTACTATTAAAAATTTGGGCCCTTGGAATTAAGTTGATAATTTATGACACATCCAGAAAACTGTTTACAAGGTTTTTAACCATGAAAAATGAAGAAAACAGATGATTTCCAAAAAGCCTATCCTTCCAATTTTTAGGTAAAAATTAATAAAAATTTAAAACATGTACCTGTTTTAAAAAAAATCTACTAGGGTATTTATAAAGGTCAGAATTTTTAAAATACATGTATGTTTTAACTTTTTCATCACTTTGTCAAATATCAAGGACTTGTTTTCTCTATTACAGACGCACAAGGCTCTGTCTACCCTTCTAGTAGTAACACATTAATGTAAAGCTAGTAAGACACACTCCTCTCTCACCACTTAAAACTTGATTTATTTTGATGATTATAAAAAGTATATAAATTCATTGTAGAGAATTGGGAAAATATAGAAAGTACTGAATAATATCTAAAAATTATCTCTATTGATGTTTGTTGCATCGTCTTCTTGTCTTTTATATTTTTCATGTATACATAGATAACTTTTTATAAAATATAATCTGTATCTGTTCACATGCTTCTTTCTTCCTATTTCCTTTATGTCTGTTTTCCATTCTCTCTACTTTCAGTCTCTCTCCCTTGGTGAATTTTAGAATTTTTCTTTCTGCATCCATATATAAGACTATCTGTTTAACTTTCACACAGTTAGAGAGACAAAAGCCATTCAAATGATGCTCCTCCTCTGAAAGCTGAATGGAAAGAAAGATAAATAGATGATAAATAGATGGTAGATAGATAGATGATACCAGATAGGTAGATAGATAAAAAAAATATACAGATAATAGATAGTGAGATGGATAAGGAAAGAAGGAAGGAGAGAAGGAAGAATTTATGTATTGTTTCTTTATGTAGATCTTCTGCATATCTTAAATGATTTTATGACCTTTGATAGAAAAAAATTTTTCTTGCCTCTATTTTAGATTCCACCAGGACCATCAGTTATCCTTCTCCTCATTCTTGTTACTTCTACTTCACCCTTCATCATTTCTACAGAAATTCTTTGTACTATCTTAAGTTTAGGCCTAATTATTTGCATTGACTACAATTTAAATTGACTGTTTCTATACAACTTCTATGGAAGCTCCTTCATTTCCTATTTCCTAATCACTCTGTAGTTTAGTATGGTATCTTAGGGTTAGAAGAAGCCCTGAAATACATCCTGTTTTGCCTCACACGTCTTCCTTTCCCCATACCTTGTGTTTCACTCTGTGTCTGAATTCCTTCTGCAACACACTCCCTTGGTGACCACCTAGCCAAGACTGACATCTTATTTTTTTTTAAGATTTTTCTTTTCTTTTTGAGGTGGACTATTTTTAAAGTCTTTATTGAATTTGTCACAATCGTGCTTCTGTTTTATGTTTTGTTTTTTTGGCCGTGAGGCATGTGGGATCTTGGCTCCCTGACTAGGGATCGAACCCACAACCCCTGAATTGGAAGGTGAAGTGTTAACCACTGGACCACCAGGGAAGTCCCAAGATTGACATCTTTAATTACAGGAAGTTCACTACCTCTTGAGGAGACCTAGGACATTTTTACAGTTCTCTGACCATTAAAATACTCTTCTGTCATTCTCACCCACTGCTATTTCTAACTGCTGGAATTTCACATAAAAGTTTAACCATAAACTTGGCTAAAAGCTCTTTGAAAAATAATCCTGTTTACAGTAGCATCAAAAAGAATAAAATACTTAGGAATAAAATTAACCAAGAAGGCAAAAGACTTATACACTGAAAACTACAAAACATTTTTGAAAGAAATTAAAGAAGACACCAATAAATGGAAAGATGTCTTGTGTTTCATGGATTGAAAGACAATATTGTTAAGATGTCAGTACTACCCAAAGAGATTTACAGATTTGATGAACCCCCTAACAAAATACCAATGATGTTTTTGCAGAAATATAAAAATCCATCCTAAAATTCATATGGAATTTCAAGGGACCCAGATAGCCAAAAAAAAAATCTTACAAAAGAAGAACAAAGTTGGAGGTCTCACACTTCCTGATTTCAAACCATACTACAAAGCTACAGCAATCAAAACAGTGTAGTACTGGCATAAAGACAAACAAATAGATCCATGGAATAGAACTGGGAGTCTAGAAATAATCTCATATATCTATGGTCAACTTAGGGGTCAACTGAGGAGTCAACAAGGGCGCCAGGACCATTCAATAGGGGAAGAATTGTCTTTTCAGCAATAGTGGAGAAACAACTGGACAACCACATGCAGAATGACTCAAAATGAATCAACGATCTAGTCATAAGACCTAAAACTATAAAACTCTTAGAAGAAAACATAGCGGGGGGCTTCTGGTGGTGTGGTGGTTGAGAGTCCGCCTGCCAATGCAGGGGACACAGGTTCCTGCCCTGGTCCGGGAAGATCCCACATGCCACAAAGTGGCTGGGCCTGTGAGCCATGGCCGCTGAGCCTGCACGTCCAGAACCTGTGCTCCACAACGAGAGAGGCCACAGCAGTGAGAGGCCTGCGTACCGCAAAAAAAAAAAAAAAACCATAGGAGGAAAGCTTCATGACATTGAATTTGGCAATAGAGTAAGTCCCTTACATACGACCTTCAAGTTGCAAACTTTCAAAAATGCAAATGTGAGTTTGCATGTCCAATCATGTAAGTTAGTTCACATGTCTGGCTCACATTGTCACCTGTGTGCATCCTCTACAAGTGGTTGTGCTTTTGTGTACCATACAGTACTGTATAAAGTTCAGTAGTACAGCATCCTTATTGCAAGCCCAGGATGTCTGGAAGCAAGCGTAAAAGCAGTGGTGATGTAGCTGGTACTACTGTACTTTTCAAGGTACTATACTGTAAGATTAAAAATGTCTTCATTATTTTTTATTTGTTTTTTATGTATTATTTGTGTGAAAAGTACTGTAAACCTATTACAGTACAGTACCATATAGCCAATTGTGTTTGTTGGGTACCTAGGTTAGTTTTGTTGGACTTACAAACAAATTGGACTTACAAACACACTCTCAGAACAGAACTTGTTCATATGTAGTGGGCTTACTGTAATTTCTTAGATGTGATGTCAAAAGCACAGACAACAAAAGGTAGACAAATTGAACTACATCAAAGTTAAATGCTTTTATACATCGATACTATCAACAGAGCGATAAGGCAACCCACAGAATGGGAGAAAATGTATACAAATTATATATCTAATATAGAGTTAATATCCAGAATATATAAAGAATTTCTACAACTTAACAGAAAAGCAAACAATGGGCAAAGGGGGCTTCCCTGGTGGCGCAGTGGTTGAGAATCTGCCTGCTAATGCAGGGGACATGGGTTCGAGCTCTGGTCTGGGAGGATCCCACATGCCATGGAGCAACTGGGCCCGTGAGCCACAACTACTGAGCCTGAGCATCTGGAGCCTGTGCTCTGCAACAACAGAGGCCGCCATAGTGAGAGGCCCGCGCACCGCGATGAAGAGTGACCCCTGCTTGCCACAACTAGAGAAAGCCCTCACACAGAAACAAAGACGCAACACAGCAAAAATTAATTAATTAATTAATTAACTCCTACCCCCAACATCTAAAAAAAAAAAAAAATGGGCAAAGGACTTAGACATTTCTCCAAAGAAGATATACAAATGGCCAAAAAAGCATATGAAAAAATGCTCAGCATCTCTAATCATAGGGAAATGCAAATCAAAACCACAAGATATCACTTCACACCCATTAGGCTCGCTATTATTACAACAAACAAGCAAAAACAGGAAATAAAAGTGTTGGTAAGGACATGGGGAAATTGGAACCCTTGTGCATTGTTGGTAAGAATATAAAATGTTGCAGCCACATTGGAAAACAGTACGGTGGTTCCTTAAAAAATTAAAAATAGAACTATCATGTGATCCAGCAATTTCACTTGTAAGTATATACTCAGAAGAGTCTGCAAGAGTTATTTTTATACCGATGTTTGCAGCAACATTATTCACAATAGCCAAAAGGTGGAAACAACCCAAGTGTCCACCAGTAGATGAATGAATAAACAAAATGTGGTACATACATAACAACAGATTATCATTCAACCTTTAAAAAGAAGGAAATTCTGACACATGCTACAATGTGGATGAATCTCGAGGACATTATGCTAAGTGAAATAAGCCAGTAACAAAAGGACAAATACTACTGATTCCACTTAAATGAGATATCTAGAGTGGTCAAATTCATAGAGACAGAAAATGGAATGGTGGTTTCCAGGAGATGGAGGGGAGGGAGGAATGGGGAGTTTTTGTCTAATGGAAACAGAGTTTGAGTTTTAGAAGCTGAAAAGAGTTCTGGAGATGAATAGTGGTGATGGTTGCAACAGTGTGAATGTACATCAAGCCACTGAACTCTACACTTAAAAGTGGTTAAAATGGCATATGTATATTTACCATGGTTTTTTAAATTTAAAAAACAAAACAAAACAAAAAAACCTCTTCAAATATCTGAAGGCAACCATCATGACCACACAGAGTAATCTTCAGAGTGAACAGATCTGTTTCCTTCCACTGTTCATCAGGTGACATGAAGTCCAGTCATACTCTGGTCACTCTCCTCCGAATGTTCTCCAGCTACCTATAGCCCATTTAATCCATGGGCCATAGACCTCAACATAACACTGACCAGTTAAGAACGGAAAAAAACTCTTTCTGTGCCTAGCGCAGCCATGGCTCGTGGTCCTAAGAAGCACCTGAAGCGCATAGCAGCTCCAAAGCATTGGATGCTGGATAAACTGACTGGTGTGTTTGCTCCTCATCCATCTACTGGTCCCCACAAGCTGAGGGAATGTCTCCCCCTAATTATTTTCCTAAGGAACAGACTTAAATATGCCCTAATAGGAGATAAAGTAAAGAAGATCTGCATGCAGCGTTTCATTAAGATTGATGGCAAGGTCCGCACTGATATAACCTACCCTGCTGGTTTTATGGATGTCATCAGCATTGACAAGACTGGAGAGAATTTTCATCTGATCTATGACACCAAGGGTCGCTTTGCTGTTCATCATATTACACCTGAGGAGGCCAAGTATAAGTTATGCAAAGTGAGAAAGATCTGTGTGGGGACAAAAGGAATCCCTCATCTGGTGACCCATGATGCTCGCACCATCCGCTACCCTGATCCCCTCATCAAGGTGAATGATACCATTCAAATTGATTTGGAGACTGGCAAGATTACTGATTTCATCTAATTTGACACTGGTAACCTGTGTATGGTGACTGGAGGTGCTAAGCTGGGAAGAATTGATGTGATCACTAACCGGGAGAGACATCCTGGTTCTTTTGATGTAGTTCATGTGAAAGATGCCAACGGCAATAGCTTTGCCACCCGGCTCTCCAACATTTTCATTATTGGCAAAGGCAACAAAGCATGGATCTCTCTTCCTCGTGGAAAGGGTGTCCGCCTTACCGTTGCTGAGGAGAGAGACAAGAGACTGGCAGCCAAACAGAGCAGTGTATAAAATGATCTCTAAGTGACGTGATTGGGAAAGTCTTTGTACTTAGAGATAATACTACATAATTAAAAGCCTCTTTAGTGTTAAAAAAAAAAAAGAATGGAGAAAGCCTATTATCTCCCTCAGTCTCATTACTAGAAGCATTGACAAGACTGGAGAGAATTTTCATCTGATCTATGACACCAAGGGTCGCTTTGCTGTTCATCATATTACACCTGAGGAGGCCAAGTATAAGTTATGCAAAGTGAGAAAGATCTGTGTGGGGACAAAAGGAATCCCTCATCTGGTGACCCATGATGCTCGCACCATCCGCTACCCTGATCCCCTCATCAAGGTGAATGATACCATTCAAATTGATTTGGAGACTGGCAAGATTACTGATTTCATCTAATTTGACACTGGTAACCTGTGTATGGTGACTGGAGGTGCTAAGCTGGGAAGAATTGATGTGATCACTAACCGGGAGAGACATCCTGGTTCTTTTGATGTAGTTCATGTGAAAGATGCCAACGGCAATAGCTTTGCCACCCGGCTCTCCAACATTTTCATTATTGGCAAAGGCAACAAAGCATGGATCTCTCTTCCTCGTGGAAAGGGTGTCCGCCTTACCGTTGCTGAGGAGAGAGACAAGAGACTGGCAGCCAAACAGAGCAGTGGTTAAAATGATCTCTAAGTGACGTGATTGGGAAAGTCTTTGTACTTAGAGATAATACTACATAATTAAAAGCCTCTTTAGTGTTAAAAAAAAAAAAGAATGGAGAAAGCCTATTATCTCCCTCAGTCTCATTACTAGACTATTATTACTGCAGCCAGAGATCACTGTTAATTCCTATAGTGTTAATTGCCCAACTAAATCCCTAAATGCTTTTTTAATGTGCCACCACTAAAACCTTCTGTTAGAACTCTTGCAGTGATTAAAAAGAAAAACAAACACATAAAATCTATGCAAACTGACTTAAGCAAAAAAAGAAATTTATTGGGACATGTAAATGTTCCAGAAATGGTGCTGGCTTAAGGTATGGCTTGATTCAGGAATTCAAATGATGTCATCAGGTCTCAATTATTTCTTTCTCTTAGCACAGCTCTGCTCTTCTTGTGTTGTCTTCATTCATAAGCTCTCCACCCATAAGATGTCCCCCCCATAACTCCCAGTTTCATGGGTGGTAGAACAAAACTTGTTCCCAGCACTCCCCAAATATCCAAAATATCATTGTCTTTTATGGGCTCTGATTGAGGCACATCCCTGAACCAATATCTGTGGCCAGGATAATGCTGGTGCTGAATGGCTAGTTCTAGGTCACATGTTCTGGCCCTGAGCAGGAATGTAGTCAACCGCCTGTGCTGAAAGTGGAGAGGAGGTGGTCCCTAGAGAATAATCAGGTTAAGGTTACCAGCAGGGTGAGGGGATATTGAGGAACGAAAACTACAGGTTCAACCACCCTTCACTTAGTTCAACTGGATATTTCACAGACTAAATGTTTATCCCTATTAAATACAATGTTATTAGAATCCTTCTGGCAAGTTGTTTGGAATTCTAATTCTATCAGGCAATACATTCCTTGTTTCCCTCAGCTGTATGTACTCTACAGTCTGATGAATGTGCCTTACAGATTTTATTGCACTCAGTAATGAACAGGTTATAAACACATTTATGTATGTTATATGAACATGTTGTATAAGATATAAACAGGCTATAAACGCAGCATAACTTGAATCTCAGCATACCTCGAACCTCAGCATACCTCATACCTCAGCATACCTTGTACCACAGCATACCTCAGTACCTCACTTCAGTACTTCTGAAGTGACATCACCAGCATCTATGGATGTGGTCATACAACCAGATACCAGGCCCACCTTTGTGCTTGGGTCTGGACCCTATTTCTTGTGTCCAAAGATATTGTGAGCAATATTCACAAAATGTCTAGACTCCTGGGGGAGTTTCTAATAGAGAGTGAATGTTCTATACAATCTATGGATCTTTTAGCTAGCCATCATCAGAGAGACCTTTTCCTCTACATATCCCAGATTTCAAATGCCCTCTAAACTTGCACACTATCAGAAAAAAAATGGTAACAGTAGTAGTACCAAAGTATATACAGCATTGACTACACACTATGCCCTGTCCTAAGAGCACATAGGATTAAATATTAATTCATTTACTCCTCACAGCAACCTTATGAGATGCATGGTTGTCATCATCTCCATTTTAAAGACAAGGAAACTAAGGCCCAGAGAGGGTAACTGGCCCAAGTTTACACAGCTAATTAGTACAAACTAGGAATTGAACCCTAGTGGTGTGGCTCCAGGGTCCTTACACTCACACAGAAGTGGCCTTTGCCTTTCACATCCCTCACTGCTCATTTCCAGCCCTCAGACAAATGTAAAGGTGAGAAGGCTTTAAAAGCAACAGCTACAGTAACAAACCTATCATGGATAAATTAGCGAGGAGCTACTCACTTTACAATGGAGTTTGTTGTTGTAAGTGAATCATTTTTAACGACAAGCTTCTCCTGGGACAGGTCAACTGGTTAAAAAGTCATTGGTGACTTCCCAGAAATACTGGGACTGAGAAACAAAGCCCAACCCTTCCCAACCAAAGGGTTAGGACCACTGCCAACTAAAGATCAATTAGAACTGTAAAGTATCTCTAGCATAATGCCTACACTAGTAGAAAAACGCAATTTTAAAAACTTTTCTTGTACACATATATTTTCCCTGAAACATGGCCATGTGTGGGAGAAATTAAGTAGAGGGGCTTGGCCCAGCACCTCAGAAGGGGTGTTCCTGTAAACAAAGCTTGTCTCCCAGCCCTTCCATTGCTCCCCTGGGGTCACTTGACCCACAGTTCTCTTGTCACCTTTGGTAATACTATTAGTTGGTTCAATCATGCACAAAGGTATGATACAGGTGGCTACCAAATTCAAAGGACTTGCATACAGCTGTTTCTTCTGGGAACACCGTGTCATGAAACCTCAGATGGTTCAAATGAAGGGCTTCTGTGAAGGGACTACATACAGAGATGAGCAGGGTTGAAAGGACAATGTTTGTTACCACAGGGAGCCCAGTGAGGGCTGGTTCTGGGGAGGAGGACCCTCCTGGTGGGAGAGAAGCAGCTACTGCTAGACCCTGACCTACGGGAAAGCAGGAGGAAATGCCCCATCTCTCTTCTCCTCACCACTCTCCTACCAGTGCCTCCCATGGACACTGAGGGCCAGGGGGCCTGGGTGATGTGGTCATCAAGGTTAGCCTTCAGGGTTCAGAGCAAGAGGGAAAGGGTAGAGAGTCCAGCTAGAGAACAGAGAATGAGGAGCACAATATCTCCTTCAAAGGTGGGTAAACTGGGCTTCCCTGGTGGCGCAGTGGTTGAGATTCCGCCTGCTGATGCAGGGGACACGGGTTCGTGCCCCAGTCTGGGAAGATCCCACATGCCGTGGAGCGGCTGGGCCCATGAGCCATGACCGCTGAGCCTGCGCATCCGGAGCCTGTGCTCCACAATGGGAGAGGCCACAACAGTGAGAGACCCGCATACCGCAAAA
>NW_020175221.1:6819260-6823927 GCF_003031525.2 Neophocaena asiaeorientalis asiaeorientalis
CAAACCGCAAAAAAAAAAAAAAAAAAAAGTAGGTAAACTGAGTCATTGAAAGGGAAAGTAACATATTTCAGATCAAAAAAGAAACCCAGAACCAAGATAAGGGCTCCACTTCCCAATCTGGTCTCACTGATTTCAAATACTTGGAGAGAATCATTAAATCTCAGAGGACACCTAATCCCTCAGACTCCTTCCCAATACATGGTGATGTTACAGCCCACAGTGGCCCACCTTTCTTCAGAAGTGGTAAGGTGCATGTGATCAGGATGACTCAGCCTTCTGCCTGGATTCACCAGAGAGATTTTCATGAATCACTTGTGTGGGTGACGCTTTGGGTGTTGTTATTCTTTCAGTGAATTCTCTCCACACAGTAAGTTTGTCTCTGTTTGATTCATGAAGGTGATTCATCTGAAGAAGTTGACCTGACCATGGTTTATCAGGCAGCATCTAACGGAGATGTCAATGCTTTGACTGCCGTGATTCGGGAAGACCCTTCCATCCTAGAATGCTGTGACCGTGAAGGTGAGCTATTTATGCATTTTGAATCCTGCAGAATGTTCTGATCTATCATTTTAGAGATGGCCTCCAGAGGTGAACAATGTTAATAAAATTATATTTGACAAACTACTTTGATACTGGAGGGTCAAGGAATATCCTGCCTGTAGCTGTGTGCAGGTTCCTCAGTATTTTATTTAATGAGAGTCATGGACACAAATCTTCAAATTCTTTTACATCACCTCTTCTCATGAAGTTATTTGGTTTGAGTTTGTCTTCAACTTCTTTGTATGAGTGACTAAAGTAGATAGGCCCATTAGTTGAAGTTAGAAAACGGGTATGAAAAGAGGAGGCTATTTTTGGTAGCAGTGGATGTTGGGAAAGTGAGGCTATTAAAGCCAGAGAGCAAGGACTTCTGCTTCTGGGAAGATGGAGTAGAAGTAGTACTTTTTGCTTTATTCCTTCTGCTAAATGCAACCAGAACTCCTGGACATTGTATATAGCATAAACATAAGAACACTCTGGAAGGTGGAGAGACAATGACAGACTAGCTAGTACGATGGGACCCAAGGAATGACATAGTGGTGAGTTTCCTGGGTTTCCTTTTTGCCTCATACTTCCCAGACTTGGAGCTGAAGAAGCTGACAACATAGGAATGCCAGTGGACAGAGGTCAAAAAAGCCCCCAACAAAAGCCTGCTCTCTAGCCAAAGAACAAGAAAGGGGCTGCATAGCAAGAGAGAAAACTTTTAGACGATAATGAGTCTACTCCATCAAACACTACCACCAAAAAAAACAAAAAACAAAAAACTATGACCCCAACCCCACTCATTCCAGCAAAGACCGAGTGTGGATCCTGGGCCTCCACCTTCACACAGTAATGAAGTCTCCATATCCCCACTGCTGAGGCAGTGTCAGAGGAATCCTTCTTGAGAATTAGGACTGTCACCACCACACAGTAATGAAGAGTCTTCTCCCTTAGATGTCAATGAAGACTAAGTAGGGGACTTAGACTTTTAATCCTACCTGGCAATAATGAAGTGGCACCCCACCCTCACTTACCCTTTGGAGCAGTATCAGAGAAAACCAGCTAAAATAGAGGATTTAAGTAAGATTTAGGCAACTTATAATGCAATACCCCAAATGTCCAAGTTTTGGTAGAAAATCACTTGACATACCAAGTATCAGTAAGACCTCAAACTGAATGGAAAAAGACAATAGATGCCAACACTGAGATGACATGTTAGAATTATCTGGCAAAGATCTTCAAGTAGCCATGAAAAAAATGCTTCAATGAGCAATTACAAATATGCTCGAAACAAATGAAAAATAGAAAGGCTCAGCAAAGAAATACAGATATAAAGAAGAACCAAATGGAAAATTTTAAAACTGAAAAATACAATAATTACAATTAAAATCTCTATGGCTAAGCTCAGTAGCAGAATGAGGAAGCAGAGGAAAGGATCAATGAACTTGAAAATAGAACAATAGAAATGAAACAAATCTGAACAACTGAAAGAAAACAGACTGAATGAAGATGAAGACAAAGAAGAACAAGGAGAAGAAAAAGGGGGAGGAGGAGAAGAGGAAGAAGTGGCAGCCTCAAGGACCTATGGAACTGTAACAAAGGATTTAGCATCGGTTTCTCTATCCTAGTATTTCTAGGAAGTCATTAATGGTTTTTAACCAGTTGACCTGTCCCAAGAGGAGCTTGGGATTCCCTTATCATGACAATAAAATGTTTTGTAAAGTGTGTGGGTGCTCCCTAATTTATCCATGGTAGTTTTTTGTTCGTTCGTTTTTTAAAGCAGAATTACTTGTACATCTGCCTTGGGGTTAGAAGTTGGGAATGAGAAGAGTCAAAGGTTAAACACCACTTGTGTGATAAATACAAGAGTCAGACTGATTGCATTCAGTCCTGGCTTGTACTAACTGATTATGAATGGAAACAAAGATACAACATATCAAAATTTGTGGCAGATATCTAAAGCAATGCTAAGAGGGAAATTTATGGCACTAAATACATTCATTAGAAAAGAGGAAAAGTATTGGTCAATAATCTAAGTTCTCACCTCAAGAACCTAGAAAAAGTAGAGTAAAACCCAAAGCAAACAGAAGGAAAGAAGTAATAAAGAGAAGAATAGAAATCAATGAAATTGAAAACAGAAAATAGAGAATATCAATGAAACAAGAAACTAATTCTTTGAAAAGATCAATAAAATTGACAAACCTCTAGCAATAATGACAAAAAGAAAACGTAAGAAGACACAAATTATCACTATCAGCAATGACCCTGCAGATAATAAGAAAATACAACAAGCCACTCTGCACACGTAATTTGAGTATTTAGATGAAATGGATCAATTCCTCAAAAAAGATAAACTACCACAGTTCATCCAATAGGAAACATTATTTGAATAGTCCTATAACTATTAAGGAACTTAAATTCATAATTTTAAAATTCCCAGAAACAGACATCATCAGGCCTAGATGATTCCACTGGAAACTTCTACAAACTTTTAAATAAAATTCATATCAACTCTGCATAATCTCTTCCAGAAAAGATACGAGGAGGAAACTTTTCCTGGTTATGATTATGAAGCTAGTATTACTCTGATATCAAAATGTGACAAAGATGATACAAAAACTAAACCTACAGACCAATACTCCACGTGAATACGGATACAGACATCCTTAGCAAATATCAGCGAATAGACTTCAGTAATATATAAAACTAATTATATACCATGACCAAGTGTGATTTGTTCTAGGAACGTAAGTCTATTTCAGTACTTGAAACTCAATCTGTGTAATCCATCATATTGACCAGCTACAGAAGAAAAATCACATGATCATATCAGTGGATGCAGAAAAAGCATCTGACAAAACTTAGCACACATTCATGATTAAAAACTCTCAGAAAATAGGGATAGAGGGGAACTTCCTCAATTTGATAAAGCGTATCTACAAAAAAACTCTAGAGCTAACATTTTACTTACTGGTGAAAGACTGAATGCTTTGCCCCTAAGATGGGCAACAAAGCAAAAATGCCCTCTCTCCCTCATATTCAGCATAGTACTTAGCCAGTGCAAAAAGGCAAGAAAAGGAAATAAAAAATGAAAAGCATACATATTGAAAAAGAAAAATAAAATGGTTCGTTTTTTGCACAGCTTGATTGTCTACATAGAATATCCTAAGGAACCTACCAAAAACTCCTGCAACTAGTGAGTTGAGCAAGGTCACAGGACACAAGATCAATACACAAAAACAAATTTATTTCTATATATTAGAAATGAACACATGGACACCAAAATTAAAATCACAATACCAAGTAAAATCACTCAATAAAGAATATTTAGGTGTGAATAAAACAAAATACATGCAAGACTTCTATACTGTAAACTATAAAATGCTGATGAAAGAAATCAAAGATCTAAATAAATGGAGAGACATACCATGTTCACGGATTAGAATATTCAATATAGTAAACATGCAATGCTCCCCAAATTCTTATACAGGTTTAATGCAATTTCTATCAGACTCCAGCAAGATTTTTTTTGTGTGTGGATATAGACAAGATTATCTAAAATTTATATAGAAAGCAAAGAAACTAAGATAGTTAAAACAATTTTGAAAAAGAAGAATAAAGTGGAGGCTTCCCTGGTGGCGCAGTGGTTGAGAGTCTGCCTGCTGATGCAGGGGACACAGGTTCGTGCCCCAGTCGGGGAAGATCCCACGTGCCACGGAGCGGCTAGGCCCGTGAGCCATGGCTGCTGAGCCTGCGCGTCCAGAGCCTGTGCTCCGCAAGGCTCTGGAGAGGCCACAACAGTGAGAGGCCCGTGTACCGCAAAAAAAAAAAAGAATAAAGTGGGAGAGAATCAGTCTACCCAATTCCAAGGCTTACTATATAGCTACAGAAATCAAGACTATGTAGTATGGGCTGACGGATAGACACATAGATCAGTGGGAAAGAACAGAGAACTCAGACTCACACAAATATGCTCAACTGATATTTGACAAAGGTGCAAATGTAATTTAGTGGAAGAAAGCCTCTTCAACAAATGGTGCTGGAGCAATTCAACACCCATAAGCAAAATATAAATAAATAAAGAGGAAAGGAGGGAAGGAGGGAGGAAGGGAAGAAGGAAGGAAGGAAGGAAAGGGAAGCAAGGAAGG
>NW_020175221.1:6824123-6844011 GCF_003031525.2 Neophocaena asiaeorientalis asiaeorientalis
GAAGAGAAGAAAGAGAAGGGGAGAGAGAGAGAAAAATTTTGCCACTATTTAAGACAGAGCACTTCATTGATGCTTTTACCCAGTACAGACGCCTGGAAGAATATTAGAAGGCAGAAATTTGGAGAGAAACTGGTTTGCTGGCTGCAATCTTTCAATAAGAACAGTAGTCCTGGAATTTATCCATTCTCAGGGATCACTGAGGTCATAGTTTGCAGTTCACCTGGAGAAGAATTATAACCTCTACATGAATCTCCAATCAAAAGACATCTAAACAAGTCTCAGCTGGGAAAGGGATATGTCTTACATTGGTTTCTTCACCTGAAGGAGTGTGAAGCACCTACCTGGATTCTGCCTCAGCAGTATATGGCTTGTTCCAACAGCCCTGTGAAGTTAATCAGAATGTGTAATTTCATCTCTGTTTTTATTCAGGAAGAAAACACACGAAAACCAAATGTGGCCTATATTGATTCCAAAAACAGAAAAGTATTTCAGTAAAAGTGGCCACTTTTAGCAAGAATTTGTACAACCCAAGGCTAGGCTACCATCACTGCCCTATATCACTTACCACCTCCAATAAATGTGTGCTGCACCTGTCTGCCTGGCTGGCATTGCTTTCCAAAGGTACTTCCAGATTCTGCATTGTTCAAGTCAGGATAAACCTGCCTGTTATGTCCCAAATTATGCTGATTCCCAAGGTAGTAATAAGCAAATTTTATCATCTGCACAAAATGTTTTAATCAACCAATTACAGCAAAATTACAAAAGATTTAATAGGGTGTGAAAAATACATAGTTTATATAAATGTAGCAACAATCATCATCTCTCTTCAGGTCAGCAGCTGAGTTTGTGTTGAGGGTAGTTCATCTGCAAAGAGCATAATAAATGAACAGGAAAATAAAGTCTACTCATAAATTTCACAAGTCAAACATTTTTTTTCATAACATGTTATATTTTATTTTTTTAACATCTTTATTGGAGTATAATTGCTTTACAGTGGTGTGTTACTTTCTGCTGAGCTTCCCCCTCCCCATGTCCTCAAGTCCATTCTCTACGTCTGTGTCTTTATTCCTGTCCTGGCCCTAGGTTCATCAGACCCTTTTTTTTAGTTTCCATATATATGTGTTAGCATATGGTATTTGTTTTTCTCTTTCTGACTTACTTCACTCTGTATGACAGACTCTAGGTCCATCCACCTCACTACAAATAACTCAATTTCATTTCTTTTCATGGCTGAGTAATATTCCATTGTATATATGTGTCACATCTTCTTTATCCATTCAACTGTCGATGGACACTTATTGCTTCCATGACCTGGCTATTGTAAATAGAGCTGCAGTGAACATTGTGGTACATGACTCTTTTTGAATTATAGTTTTCTCAGGGTATATGCCCAGTAGTGGGATTGCTGGGTCATATGGTAGTTCTATTTTTAGTTTTTTAAGAACCTCCATGCTGTTCTCCATAGTGGCTGTATCAATTTACATTCCCACCAACAGTGCAAAAGGGTTCCCTTCTCTCCACACCCTCTCCAGCAGTTATTGTTTGTAAATTTTTTGATGACAGCCATTCTGACTGGTATGAGGTGATACCTCGTTGTAGTTTTGATTTGCATTTCTCTAATGATTAGTGATGTTGAGCATCCTTTTATGTGTTTGTTGGCAATCTGTATATCTTCTTTGGAGAAATGTCTATTTAGGTCTTCTACCTATTTTTGGATTGGGTTGTTTGTTTTTTTGATATTGAGCTGCATGAGCTGCTTGTGTATTTTGGAGATAAATCTTTTGTCAGTTGCTTTGTTTATAAATATTTTCTCCCATTCTGAGGGTTGTCTTTTCATCTTGTTTATGCTTTCCTTTGCTGTGCAAAAGCTTTTAAGTTTCATTAGGTCCCATTTGTTTATTTTTGTTTTTATTTCCATTACTCTAGGAGTTGGGTCAAAAAGGATCTTGCTGTGATTTATGTCAAAGAGTGTTCTTCCTGTGTTTTCCTCTAAGAGTTTGATAGTGCCTGGCCTTACATTTAGGTCTTTAATCCATTTTGAGTTTATTTTTGTGTATGGTGTTAGGAAGTGTCCGAATTTCATTCTTTTACATGTAGCTGTCCAGTTTTCCCAGCATCACTTATTGAAGAGGCTGTCTTTTCTCCATTGTATATTCTTGCCTCTTTTATCAAAGATAAGGTGACCATATGTGTGTGGGTTTATCTCTGGACTTTCTATCCTGTTCCATTGATCTATAGTTCTGTTTTTGTGCAGTACCATGCTGTCTTGATTACTGTAGCTTTGTAGTATAGTCTGAAGTCACAAGTCAAACATTCTTAAAGCTGTTGAAATGTCTCATTCTAGGATGTACACCCTTAATGCATGCGGTTTCTGGACGTCAAGTGGACACAGTGAAGCTGCTGTTGAAGATGGGAGCCAATATTAACATGCAGGATGCTTATGGCCGCACAAGTCTATGCCTGGCAACCTATCTGGTACCAACTGTGTCTGTGGTGGCTGTCAAAGAGTGGGGTGGACTAAATGTGTTGTTATGGGGCCCCACTTGCAGAAGAGTGTTCTTAGATTTGTGCAGCTGGCCAACAGAAATAGAACTTAAAAGTTTTGCTTTAATAATGTCCAACATTTATATAATGACTTAGAGTTGGTTTCATGGATTGAAGTCATTTTGGATCTTCCTAACAATCCTCTAAGTTAGAGGTGATATTGCCATGAGAGAAATATTCTTTTCCATCTTAATTGCATCAGAATTTCCCTTGGGGCATTTCTCAGCACACTTGGTACTCCTAAGAATGCCCTCTGTTAATACCCTCAGTGGGTGGTAACACTTGAAGCTGCAGTTAACCTCTTTGGGGTAGGATTAGTTGAGTGGAAGCTGAAGGATGAGCAAAGTAGAGAACAATGAGAACTGGGAAGAGTGGTGGGTAGGGAGTAGGGGAGAAATACCAGTCTCTTAAGGACAACACCAAGCATAGGATTCAACCCACAATCAGTGCCTAACTTAAAAATTACACAGAGCCAGTCCTCAACACGAGATTTCAGTCTGGCATTTCCCAATATTAGCACAAGCTTGGTAAAGCCTTACTGAAAATCTTCAAACCTCTCTCCTCTCAAATCTTCCCTGTAATCCTTTCGGGAGACTCCAGGGCTGTCTTGAGTCCAAGTCAAACAAGTCCTCCTTGTTGCCACACGAAGGTCATCATTCTCCCTCCTCTCCAACGTGGCTCCTGCAAATCTTCATCATAACCACTGTTGCTGCCGATGCAGCTTCTTGCATTTGCTGTTGCTGCCCATTGACAGTGGTGGATTCACCCACGGTGTCCTGAAGCTGCCCTGGACAAGTAGAACACTTCCCTTCCCCAAACACCACACCTTCCTGCTTGCAATAAAGTGTTGCCCAGTCCTCACAGAGATTTTCTTTAGACACTACTCTTTCATTTCTTATTTGCATGCCCTCTTTCTCTAGGACTCACACATGAAACTGGGAAGAATTTTTCAAAGTGTTGGGGTGCTTGTTTCAAATGTGGGTTCCTGGACTACACCCTAGACCTCCTGAGTCAGACACTCTGGGAGCAGGACAGGGGTTATGGGTGGAGAGAGAAGTACCTGCACGTTAAACAATTCTCCCCAACAATTTTTATGCTCATTCAAGTTTGAAACACACTGATCTGTGAGTACTAGGTGAAGTCCAGTGTCTCAGACAGACTTATGATGGCCTTTGCGGTCCTCCTCCCTTCTGGCACCTGCCCTAATAACTGCTCTTGCTGTAGGGATTTTTGGTGTCTGAGATGAGGAAAAGAGAAAATTTGGATCAGGGGATGGAGGAAGGGAATAGAGATGGTTTCTAAATTTAACTGCCGCTAGCATACAGAATAGAGTGAAACCAAGCTACACTTCTTTCAAAATTCTAAAATTCAAAATTTCAAATTTCTTGGGCTAGGTAGCACTTAAGGGACTGGGAAGAAGTTCTCCTCTAGATCACAGTGAACAGTGAGCCTAGCGAGGTGCCACTGTTGCATACAACTCTTTCTAGGAACACATTCTAAGGAGCTGCATAGGGAAGTACGCCGGCATGACAGCATGGGCATTACCCTCTTACTGTTGACCCCACCTCTGTCTGGCAGCCCAAAGCAGGGCCCCTCACTGGCTCTCCTGAGGATCCCTGGGAAGGTGAGAGTAGGTGGTATCTTAGTGATTACACAGTGAAGCCCACCACTCCCTCTGGCAATGTTTGTATTCAAGTATTAAAGAGGAACTAGGCAAAGGGAGCACTCAGAAACTGTCTCAGTCACAGCTTCAAGCTCAGTATACAAATAAACTTACCATAACTGTGTGATCCTTGGCAAATTTCTTCACCTCCTTATGCCTCTTTCCTCATTTGTAAAATGTAGTAAAAATAATACCCTAAGTTTATCACTGTTGAAGGAGAACCACATGCAGAATCACCCAGAACATAGTAGGTCCAAAACATATTTGTTGGTTCTGAATAGTGACCATGGGTTTCAGATGAAGTCAATGGTTTTCTGATTTCTTTTCTGAAGAAAAGAAAGAAAACCACATACACCCATAGTTCCAGGAAATGTTGCAAAATGATAAAAATGTTTCAAACCCTTCCACATCAGAAGATTTGTTTTTCAAAAACTCTAAAACTTTGGCCACTCAAAAATTTGGCAACTCTGAAATTTGTCCAACATGCCTTTCTTTTGGGTCTCCTGGCCATATTTTTCCCTTTTAATCAGAAAACTTGATGATGGGCATTAGGAACTAAAACCAGATTTAATACATTAGTAAACTATGAAAATTATTTGCTTCTACTTAAGACAGATATTATTGGTCAGTTCTACAAAGCCATATTCAGTTTTAGACCCTATGAATTTTAATGTGCTTTTGTAGAAAGATTTTCTTTGCAGACTTTTCAGAACCGAAAGGTCTTTTCTGATGATTATCTTTTTTTCTCCTCCATGCATTTAGTAACATTTTTATTGCTTCCAGTACTGCATGGGAAAATCTTCAGTAATCTTTCTCTTGTTACTGGGTAATCTTGAGGCTTAACTATACAGGAATGGAAGAAGGCAGGAAAAAATAGAGTTTTATTATATTATTCTTCATAATAATAATTTCAGTTACTCATAGTTATTATTATACTCATATACTTCATATAAGTATACTTATATACTTCATTTACTTATAAGTTTACTTTTAATTAGGTGAGTAACCCAAATGATTCTGGATGAATGTAGGAGGTGTTCTCCTTGGCATGTGAGCCAAACTCAGTTATCAGCAGGGTTGGGTCAGTTACTTAAAGTATTAACAAACAGAAAGGGAGGACTAGCCTGCGGTTATATTCTCCCTTTGAAATAGGAGAGACAGTGGAGAAATGACCCAGCTGTAAGTGCTAATCAAGGACGGACAAGCATCAGATGTGGCAATATCAGGTCTCAATCTGGTGAATTAGTAGACAACAGGGAGTTCAAAGGAAGTTTCTTGGGGAATTCATAGGGGGATAAAACACAACAATGGGGAGCCCTTAGAGGGTGCTGGTGATAGCCCCATATTCAGCAGCAGAGAGATCAGTCAACAGGGTGGCAGGGTCCCAGCCATTGGAGTAGGGCTTAGTTTAGAATTCCAGGCATCAGGAAGGGGACTGACTAGAATAAGCAAGATATTATCTTTGTGGTTACTAGAAAAAGAACTTGGAAAAGAGGACGAAGGACCATTTATCAGATATAGATGAATTGAGGCATCGAGTGGAGGCTGTGACTCAAGAATGACATAGGAGCCCAGTTTTGGAATTGGACAATGACATCCAGGTCAGACCATTGACGAGCATGATTTGGAGCTAAGCCCATAGAATGAGGGTCTAGAGCTGATTAATCACCCCCATCACATTGCCACATTTGGCTCTAGGAACTGGGTATAAAAGTGGAATGCCAGCAAGTGGCCCTAGAAATGGGGAGGCAGACGCAGAAGAGTCTAGGACTCAGTCTGCATCTTACAGGGTAAAGGTCTCAGAAGACTCAGGAATCCACACCTCAAGACCTTCAGCCCTCTGTTGTCTAAATGGGAGTTATGGTCCTTAACCAACCACTTTAGGTCCAGTAGAACATGTTTTTAGCCAAACCAAAGAAGAAAGGGAAAGAAAACTGGAGAAAGTTTGTTGGACTCTGTTACTATGTTATGTGAGATTGTGTTATATAACGATGCTCTTGCTTTTCCAGGGTTGGCTGGAAGGCTGTGTGAGTCTACTAAGAAATGGTGCCAAGCACAATATCCCTGATAAAAATGGCCGTCTGCCACTGCACGCTGCCACCGCTGAGCCCGATGTGAGGTACGTAGCCAGGTTCACACGACGCTCAAGTTGGGAGGCACCCAACTTGGATTAGAAGGTCACCTAATCCAATCCATGTGGCAAATAAAAACAAAATCCATCCATTTTTTTGGTATTTGCAGCAGACAGGACCCCATCTCAGTGAATCAAAATATCCTGGAACAATCTCAACTCTAGTCTCAATCCCAATTTTACTTCGATAAAACCCTTTTCTCCTAGTCTCTGATTTAAGAAGAAATGCTGTTTGTCATCATCTGAATTTCTTATATTCATTCATTCAATTAATCAGGCAATTATTAACTCAATAACTATTTATTGAGTGCTTATTATGGACCAACCACCGCTCTAGGCCCTAGAGTTCCCCAGTGGGCAAGCCAGTGTCTCTGACCTCACAGAGCTTACGTTCTAGTGCAGGAGTTAAGTGGCACACTAGTAAACAAATAAATAGGATAATTTCAAATAGTGACGAGTGTTGTGATGGAAACCAAACAGGGTAAGGGAAGGTTAATGTATGAACCCAGAGTCATGCCAACATTTATGGGCTGGAAGGAGGCAAAGACCCAGCAAAGGAGACTGAGACAGGGGGACCAGTGGGTGAGAAGGAAAACCAGAAGTGTGTGCTGCTGGAGACCATGCAAAGAAAGCCGTCAAATAGTTGGATGATTGAGGTCACCTTTTTGTAAGACGATTGAGCAACAAAGGAAAAAGCTTTGCCCAGACCAATTGTAGCTACCCCAGGCCTCTGTATCCAAGTGGCCTGGGTCCCCAGTCTTTCGAAAGCCCCTCCTGGCAGCTTGATGACAGCACACTTCCCACTGTGGAATCAGCAAGGTTCCGTTCCAGGCACTTCCTGAACCTCTGCTGACAGAGCAGGCCTCAGACAGGAACTTCACACTCCCCAGAGCTAGGCTGCAGGCCAGCAGCACGGTGGGTGCATTCTGCTGCCTCCTTCAGACCCTGTGTTCAGAAGTAAACTGAAGCCATGCGGTGGTTGAGGAGACCAAGGCCCCTTCCAGGTTGAGAGGTAATAGGATTTCTTCATTTCAGTCTGTTTACACTAAAGTTAAAGGACTTGGGAAATTCCAGGACTATTCCCAACCAAGCCTTGCCTCTTATTATCATTGGATCATATCCAGGAATAATAGAAAACTAGGATTTACTCAAAGCCCAACAAAACAAGGAAGTTTAGAGAAGAAACAGCAATCCCAGAGCTAACAATCAGTAGACATCATAAAAAGATGACTACCTTTTGATGAAAAAAGAGTGAGTTTTCTAGACAACCCACGAAATATTTAGTCACAAAATCATACTGTCTTCCCAAGAGTAATCTTTAGAAAATACATTTTAAATGTACCTTTTAAGACTCTTCTGCTCCAATTTACTCCACTTAGATGATTTTTACCTGCCTCACTCAGAGTAGTCATTTCAAAATCTACCTGATTCTGGAAAATGAACACCTGCTTTAGTTATGGTAATCATAGCTGTTGTAACAAATAAAACCCAAAGCTTCAGCATTTTAACATAATAAAAGTTTAGTCCAATATATGTTTCCTGGATGGGGGCAGGGAGCCTCCCCTCCACAGGTAATTCAGGGATGCAAGCTTGTGGCTTCATCATCTCCTAGCATCACAGAATCCTTTTTGTTTGGCCTGCAGATAGGGTAAGAGGAGCTTAGATAAGCCTTACTTATTTCTTTAAAATCTCAGCCTGTGAATGGCACAGTTCACTTCTGCTCACATTCCATTAATAAGGATGAGTCATTTGGCCATAAAGAGCGGTGGGGAATATAGTCCCTGACCAAGAATCCACCTTCTGGTGATGATTCCAATCCAAGAAAGGGGGACAAGAATTTTGGTGAAAACCTGGCTCTGCCATTAAACCATTGCACCTGAGGGGTGAACTAAGCCTTGGCAGTCAGAATCACACTAAGGATCAATTTGGTCAATAGATTTGGTTCATCATTTGAAATCACTACAATAATATATTAAAAACTAAATGTACTTCCTCTTTTGTGGACTTATTAGACTATTTCTTACTATGCCCAGCAGTGCCCCTAGACTCTCTAGGATTTACATTACATCACTATAACTGAGATAACACAGAGCTGTGGCTTCCCCTTCTCATGAAATTGTCCCAAATGACCCAGTCACCACCTTAGGAAGAGCTGAAGCCAGAAAAATAAACATCCTCTGTGTGCTGATGATATAGTTTTATTGTCCTAAATGGACAGTTAGCTGATTCTGGAAGATAAAATCTGCTTTTCTTATGGTAATGCTAGCTGCTGTAACTATTAAAACCCAAAGGTTAAGATTAAATATTCCAAAACCAAAATTATCATACCTGTTAAATGTTCTCCAAAAATGAATTGGGTTAAACCTTAACAACTGTCGACTGAAAAAAAAAAAAAAAAAAAAGCACAACGTGAGAGTTGTGAGTTAAGTTTTATTTGGGGCAAAATGAGGACTTATAGCCGAGGAGAGAGCATTTCAGATAGCTCTGAGCAACTGCTGCAAAGGGGTAGGGGGGAAGGTCAGTATATATGTGATTTTAGTGAAGGGGGAGTACGTGCAGTCCAGCACACAGTTTTGCAGAAGGTTGCTGCTGGTCACGAGGAGCAGACGTCACCATGAAAGATTTTAGTGCTTTTCTAGATATGAGGAGATGCAAGAATTGGGCTCATAAAATCTTCTCCTGAAAATATCTGAAGGCCAGTCCTGCCAGTTTTTCCCAGAGCACAGAGTGCCTCATTCCTGATCTACCCTGAACTCCTTTCAGGGGGTGTTGAAGGTCAGCAGTCTCAGCAGCTTGTGATTTCATCCTTGTAGGGATAGATGGCAAGTGCCAACCTTTAGTTTGACACAACCCATATAGCAAATCAACTGGCTTTGTTACCTAGAGAACATTTCAAAACTAGCTTGACTGAAAGGATTCCTTATGGAATTACATTGCTTAAAATTAGATATTTTATCATTGTTTTACTGAGAAATTTTATGGCCGTGGCAGAGTTTGATAACATCTGCATTAAATCCTTCAAGCCGAAACTAACCGCACCAGAGAAGTTGGACTTCAGTTGCCCATTTGTTTGTGTGTCTGCATGAACTCAGAATCGTTTTCTGAGAAAAAATGTTCTTGGTCTGTCTTATGGGCACTTTCTAATCCTAAAATCATAACGCAGAAGGGAGTGACCTTCCATTAGGCCATGCATACCTGTTTGACTATTTAATTTTCCTAAGTGAATACAACTTTAGGCCAGCTTGTCCGACCATTAAAGCATATAGGTCTGTAGTTACAAAAAGGATGACGATGACAAACAGCACTCATTGTTTATCATGTTCTGAGCAAAGTTCTTAGTGCTTTCCACGTACTATCTCATCTAATCTTTACCACACCTCTATGTGATAGGTAATATTTCTATCCCCATTTTATAGATGAGAAAACTAAGGCATCAAGAAGAAAACGAATTGCATACTGCATGTGTGAAGATAAGTAACCTGCCCAATGGGTCTGCTGTGCTCCTGGAGTCCACCGCTGTGGACTTGTTGAATTTATTTTAATGGCCACATTTTATCATTAAGCCCTCAGTCTACACTGAGAGGCCTTATAAGAAACAGCCATACAAAACTCCTTATTGTCTGATTGTCAGGAAATTTTTTTTTTGTTACAGTGTCCAAAAAAATCTTTTCTGAAAAACCACAAGAAAAATTTCTACTAAAGGAGGAATTCCTGTGCTTCTCCTGATAAATTATTTTTTATTTTTACTATGTGGACACTGTGACTTATGATCATGTTTCTCTCTTTGCATATTTAGAAAACTCAAAGCCTAATTTGTGTCTCACCTCTGGCATGCACATAGGACCATAATTATGTGTTCTTTATCCTGCCCTCATTTTCTCTTTGCCTAGTGTTTTCGCTTGTGATCTTGTTTTACTATATGTATCTGAAAACCACCTAAATTCCTGTTTTGGGATTGAGGTAAAGGGTGGCCAGGAGTGCCGGCTCAGGGGTCAGACTGACTGAGTATGAATCTGGCTCCGTATCTTACAGACCACATTATCTTGGGCAAGTTAACATGTCAAGGTTCAGCTAGCTTTCTTTTCTAGAAAGTAGGAATAATACAGTACTTACCTCATAGGTAAGTAGGCAAAAGTAAATGAGAAAATATGTGGAAAGCACTGAACACTGTCAATTGTCCATGTTCAGTAAGTGTGAGTGGTGATGATGAGGGTGATGATATCGATGATGATGATGATGGAAGATAGAAATAAAGTACCGTAGATCAGCACTAAAGAATGAAACCCTGCTACGGCCACCCACCAGCTCTCACCCTGGCCTTCTTCACCTTAGCACACACAGGTCCACAAAAAATATATCTGCACACACAGGTGCATGCCCACACAGTCCTGCACCCACTGACATGAGCATACATTTACTGCGAAGGTCATCAGGGTATGAACAGCGCTCCCATCTGTATTAACCTTGGGACATTGTAGAGCATTGCAAGATTTTAGAACCCAATGAACATTAGACTCAACCATTCAGTGTACATGCATCTATATTTTTCCTCTAATCATAAGCATATGTACCAGCCACTTTGTGGCCTTGTACTCAGGTATTCATACTCCTTTTAAAATCCACTAACTCCTATATTTCCAAACAGCACACTCCTTCCACTCGGTGCTTGCTGGAGACTATTTAGAGTGAAGTCTCAAACTGAAGCTGCTTATAAACAAGCCAAGGGGACACTTCAATTAGCCCTTTGCCTCCAGAGAAATTTTGGTTCTCTGATGGAAACAACTCACTAGCAAACCAACCAGTGGCGATATACAGCCTTAGCTAAGCTACATCTCTGTGGGAAATCTAAGCTGCTACCAGCATAAAAGACCTATAATTAAGAACACGAAGGCAAGCTGGATGTACAAAAGCAAAGGAGCACAGGTTTCATCTCACGAGTCCCCTTCCTGCTTTGAGTGCTCTGCTTCTCAGCAGGTCCGAGTTTTCTCCCTTTCAGCTCCCTATTGCTTTTCTTGCTTCCTTGGCTGGGACATTCAGGGGGCGTCCGTGTGAAAGAGGGGGCGTGATCATTAAGACAGAGCTCCGAAGAGCACGCAGTTGTGTTTGTACAACACTGCGCATGCTAGAGTTGCAAGGCGAGCAGCGATTTCCTCTGAAAGCAGCCACAGGGCTCTCTGAAAGTCTTTTTTATGGTCTCCATGGTTACCAGCAGATTTTTTTTTTTTTTTCCTGCCAGAGTGCCAGCAGCTCTGCCTCTTTTCATTGCTCTTGACTACAGCCAGAGGGAGGAGGGAAATCATTTCTTTGGGGTCCTATTCTCTAGTTTCCAGGTGATGCATTCTAACCTGCAGTGGATGTTTCAGGCAGCTTCAGGGACAGGAGAGCAGATGACTGGCTTGGGGACTCTTTTTCCCAGCCATCCCTGGGCTGAGCCCCCTCCAGGACTGTGAGCCCAAGGGGCCAGCAAAACAGAGAAGCTCAAGGAGACAACCCTCCCCGCTTTCCTGGATACATCTAGCTGAGCTCTCTCTGGCCTACCAATCACCTAATGGCAATCACGGGACCCCAGAATATAAAGGGTAGGAGCCTTTTAAGAAATTAATCATTATATAGAATTTATTATAGTATGTGAAGTCCATGTTAAGTTCTTTATATGCTTTGACCTATTTAAAGTTACAACAAATCTTTAAGAAGTAGGGTTGTTATGTTTATTTTACAGATAAGAAAATGTAGGCACTGAGAGTTTTATACCTTGTCCAAGGTCTGGCTGATTGGTGAGGGAGCAGGGCTTCTAATAGAGGCAGTCTGGCTCTAGCCTCCGTGCTCTTATCACTGACCACTCTGCCTGTCTGGGAAAGCTCCTGCTGGGGACCTGTGCCTGCTGTCCTGGCAGCTGGGATGAGGTGAGCCTTATGCTGTGGCCTGGAGATCTGAGAGCAGAGTTTTAGCTGGTGCTAATAGGAAATTGGGCTGGGGGGTCATGGGAGAAATACTCCTGGATCACCTTAGCACAAAACAGGAGCTCCGAGGAAACAAAACTAAGAGGTCTGCAAGTCCGCTGTTAATTAAGACAGATGTGGGACAAGTATCTTGCAGATTACCTCTGAACCACGGAACAGGATAGAAGCACAAGGCTGGAAAGCAGACACCTGGTTTCTAGCCCAGGCTGGACAACCAGGGCAATGTGTGATGGCCTTGGCAAGCAGTGTAGTGCATCAGGTCATTTGCTCTCATAAAATGAGAGAAAGAGAGAGAATAGTCATCTGTAAATTTGTACCAGCTTTAAAGATCGATCAGTCTCGGTGACTTAGGAGTCAAATGGAGGCAAGCAGTATAGATTGGCATATATCACTCAGGATCGTGACAGGGAAGACATGAAATAGTAAACGAGATGACTAAGAAAGTTTAATGAAAGACTATTTGAAATTAACTGGCAAGAGATGATGACAGTCTGCCACCCCCACGCCCCTCCAAAAGCAGGAAAATGTTCCTCCCCTAGGCCACAAGAGGTGAGGAAGGAAGCTGTTACTGGAAACCTGCCGAGAGCTGGGCGGTAGTTGTAGTGTAGGAGAGGGGCCACCTGGCAGGAGCCAAGGCCTTTAGTAGAGGAAAAAAATCATTGTCAGAAAGGAAAGTGGCTTCTCTCCTTCCTCCTGCTGGTTCTCCCACTGACCAAACCCAGTGGGAGGTCAGAGGGCAAGGGACCTGGATGATGAATTATTGGAGGTCAGCCTCAGAGTAGGACATTGCAGGGCAGAGACTGGATCTGAGAGACAAACAGAGGACTATCCAGCACAGGGCTCACCCTGTGACCCTTGGAGGCTCACCCAGGATGTGAGAAGAGGTCTTGATCTCCCCACCCCCATTCTCATCTGGTTAGAGCCAACTTCCCCGAATGTGATCACGCTGCTCTGGAGGAGCCCCAGAAGATCCTGTCCGACTACAGCTGATCTCAGTCTGCTCAGGGTTAGCCGAGGATAACCAGATTGGACCACCACTGACCTCTGCTCACTCTCACTCTCCCTCCCCCAGCACTTTGGACCACATGTGCCCGAGAGATTAGACAATGGCCATTAATGAGAGAGAGAGGGGAAAGAGAGAGAGAGAAAGAGAGAGAAAGGAAAGGGAAGGGAAGAGAAGAGTAGAGGGCAGGGTAGGGGAGGAGAGGAGAAAGGAGAGGAGAGAGAGAGAGAAGGAAAGAAAGAAAGAAGAAAGATAGTCACCCGTTACCCTCCCCCGCATAAAGCAGCTATAAGGGAAAATATAAAAAATAGCATTAACCAAAATACAGTTATTTTTGTAGCATCTTCCCACCTGATGGAGAAATTCTAGAATTCAGAAAGGATAAAGAGATGTGCTGTTTACAGTCATAGACACTGTTCCTTTAAAATCTGTATACTAGGAGTTTTACACCTGTTATGTTATTTAACCCTCACCACCACCACCGCTGTTATTATCCTTGTTAGCGAAGTGAGGATACAGAAGCTCAGCGAGGTCATGCAGTGGTGAGGCCAGAATTAAATCACAGCAGTATCCTGGCTCCCCAAAAAACAGTGATAAGACTAGATTTAAAACCTAGGCTTCTTGGTTATATTCCCCCCACTGAAGAAGTCCACCCCCATTTAAGTTCTCTTTATAACACAGTATGATCAATCCCTCTGATTAATATTAAGCAATTTGCTACTTAGGACTTTAGATGTCATCTCAGCTGAGAGACAGTGAAAATCTGATTCAGGAGGAGGCTAAGCCATCTTATTTTTCAAATAATTGTTCCAAAATAGTTGCCGAATTTTTTCATTGTCTGCCCATAGACAATCCTTTATCATCTTGGTGAGTATATTAGTTTGCTGGGGTGACTGTAACAAAATACCACAGGCTGGATGGCTTAAACAGCAGAAATTTATTTTTTCACAGTTCTGAAGGCTGCTGCTGGAAGGCCAACATCAAGGTGCCAGCAGGGTTGGTTTCCTCTGAGACTCTCTCCTTGGCTTGCAGATTGCCATCCTCTTGCTGCCTCTTCACATGGTCTTTCCACTGTAAGCGTGTGCCTCTGGTGTCACTCTGTGTGTCCTAATCTCCTCTTTTTATGAGAACACCAGTCAAATGGGATTAAGGCCCGCTGTAATCTTTCATTTTAACTTATTTACCTCTTTAAAGGCTCTATCTCCAAATATAGTCACATTCTAAGGCATTGGGGGGTTAGAGCTTCAACATATAGATTTGAGAGGGACACAATTCCTTCTATAACAATGAGTATCCATTGATTTATTCATTCATCACCTTTCTCAGTGGTTTCCAAATCTGATTGTTTACCAGAATTTTCTGAACAGCTTATTTAAACGGTAGAAGCTGTGCTGCTCTCCAGACCTCCTGCATCAGAAACCTTGAATATACAGCCCAGGTAAAAAAAATCTCCCCAGGGAATTCTGAGATGGAGCCAGGGTTAAAACTTCTAGGGTTAAGTATTCTAGAAATAACACTTACTGTGTTCTAGGCATGCTTTAAATGCTGTATGCATATTAACTCATTTAATCCTCACACTGATCTATAAGGTAGGCACTTTTTATTACCCCCATTTTATAGATGAGGATGCATAGGCACAGAGAAGTGAAGTTACTTGCCTGTGGTCACAGAGCTGGTCAGTGACAGGACTGGGATGTGAACCCAGGTGGTCTGGCTCCAGAGTCTGGGCTCCTAACCACTATACTCAACTGCTTCTCTCCCACATATGGAGTACTGACCTCAGTCAACCAAGTATTGGGCCCAAGTGGGATAAGAACTTGAACTTGAGAATCATTGGCAGTTGTTTCACACTGATAACTGCCATTGCATGCTTAGGTATTTGTGCGTTTTAGAAAGAATAAGCGGAAGTTGGAAATGCTGACTGCCTCCAGTACATTTAGAAGGCATGACACGTGTACCTAGTGGTGAAGCAATTTGAAAGCACTCTATAAATTTATGGAAAATGAATAAAAAATAAGCACTGGAGGACTTTGCTTCTTAGAGTGAATGCAAAGGGATACCGTTCTGGTGAGTAATAAGTGTGAGGATTCGCTTTCTCCGTTCTCTTTGGCTGCTCCAGAAGCACTAAGACAGAGAGGAGGTGGGAGAAGAGATAGAGGTCTTCCTCCTACCTGCCTTCTTATCCATCACACTGGCTTTTTTTCCGTGGATCTTTCCCCTAGTAAATGCAAAGGGCATACGGTCATTTGGAGGCCTTCAGCAGACTGTATTTCTAATGTCATGTTTGCATTCAGACTCTGCTCTTTTAAGCCACTTCTCCTGTTTTTCTTACAGGCTCCTAACAGTCCTGCTACAACAGTCAAGCCTCAACGAGATTAATCAGCAGGACAGTGAGGTGAGCCTGCCCTCTCAAGGAACAGTTGTCATTGTGCATGTTAGGGTGGGAATAAGGGCCTTTCTGAACCACAGTGCTTCCTCTCTTAAAGGTGCAAGGAGGGGGTGGAGCAGTTCTGTGTTCCTACCCTGAGAGGGAAGGCTGTGTCTCCGCTGTTAATTCAGGAAGAAATTTATCCCTCTGTGGGTGTGGGTAGCTTTTAATAGGGAAGGATTTATTGCATTAAGTATTTAAGCATTTATCATACCACTGAAATTTTATAATTTCCCTTTGGACATTGAGAAATAAATATTGCTCTTTCCTGTCTTCTCAAGTACCAGAAACTTCGATGGCTGCCGACACTCTCTCTCTGAGTGAAAGATGACAGATAGATTATAATTCTAGGCTCCCTGCTCCAGAAGCCACATTATTATTATTTTTTTAATTTATTTTTGCTGTGTTGGGTCTTAGTTTCTGTGCAAGGGCTTTCTCTAGTTGTGGCAAGTGGGGGCCACTCTTCATCGCCGTGCGCGGGCCTCTCACTATCACGGCCTCTCTTGTTGCGGAGCACAGGCTCCAGACACGCAGGCTCAGTAGTTGTGGCTCACAGGACCAGTTGCTCCGTGGCATGTGGGATCCTCCCAGACCAGGGCTCGAACCCGTGTCCCCTGCATTAGCAGGCAGATTCTCAACCACTGCGCCACCAGGGAAGCCCAGAAGCCACATTATTAATGCCAACGATCACAACTGCTGTTTGCTTTACGTTGCAAGGCAATCCTGTACAAGGCTTCCAACAAGACAGCACGGCACTCCCAACTAAGTTCCTGAGGGAGGGTGGGTCAGACCAGGCAGAGCTGCCCCAAAGCAGTTGAGGGTCTTTTATCTACTTAACTCTTCTAAAAACCAGGTCTGATTTTTATTAGCCAGCCTGATTTCTTTAATAGTTTCTTAAAACTGATTTAAATACCTGATTTTTAAAGGGATTTTTTTTAAAGGAAGCTTGGTTTGACTGCACTAAGAATGTCTGATAACTTTAAGAAAGTCTGATAGCACTGAAAGTGCATATGCCTCCAGATGCCAAGTAACACTGTTTTCAAGACGACCTGGCCATAGACAACAGGATGGGAGGAAGCCCTCTAACAGGGGCGGGCCCCCTACCCCATATTTCTCCTGGGCTGGGCTCCCCATCTTTCTTGAGCCTTCTGAACAAAGGCCTCCTTCCAACGGGCTTGGCAGTGATGACCACACCAAAAAGCCCCTACATCACAGCCTGGGTCTGAGGTTGGGCACCTCCCTGACTCAGTGGGTACATGCTGCTTTCACCCACCCATGTCTTCAGTGGTTTAAAGCAAAACCTCAGATGAGAGAATATTGCACTGTCTTAAACTTCTGCTTTAAAAATGAGAACCAGAGAACCAGCAAGTACACTCTGATCACTCTGCCCATGGTGTGAAATCAGGGAGCTTGGGGGCTTGCAGTTTATGTCAGCTGATCAAGAACTTCTAGATTTTGGGCAACTTGCCAACCACTTCTTCCACCTCCAACTCCTACCTTCACTCCCTCCACTAACTGGGGCTTATTAGAAAGGGGGCAAATTCAGTTATTCACACCCTAAAGCTAAATTCTTCTTACAGACATCCAACTCTGTCCCCTCCTCAGTGGAGCTGAACATCCCCTAGCAAAGTGACAGTTCCCTATTTTTTCCCACCCTGGGAGGCCCTTGGCTGGTGGAGACAATGAATGTAGACAAAAATCTTTCTAATGGTGGTAATTGTAACACTTCTCAGATAATATGTGGTAAATATTGGAAAAGTCTCTAGCTCCTTCTCATGCAAAGCAACCTCTCAGAGAACATTCCTCCTGCTCTTACACCAGCATTCTGACCTGTTGGCATTTTTGAGCAGGAGCTTCAAAAAGGACACTTCCCCCTAATGTCGCAGCTTCCTCTTCACACCATGTCACAGCATGTTTGAAGTCCATCTGAAGCCAACTACTAAGTCTTCCCTGTGTGTTTCATTAACATATATATTGCTGGTGTGAGCCAATCCACATAAATTTGCAAGGGCTAATTTGCTCTTTGCCATTGGACAAAGGACAGTTCTGAAATGGAAAGAACACGGCCCAGGCTTTGTCATTTGTTACCTTGGAGGAGTTCCTGCATTTGGCTTCTAGTGTTCTGAATAAGCAGTCGCTTACTGAACCCCGCCCCTCCCACAATCACTTTTCCAGTGACTTCCAAGCACAATGTAGTCTCCATCATATATGAGGGGGTAACAGTTAAAGCACACACACACTCTACAGCTGCTAAATAACAGGAAACAAAAAACAGCAAAGGCAAAAGAAATCAGGGAAAAGGTAAGCGATTCCTGGCAGAACATTATGTTTTCCTAACGACAAGAGGAAAGAACAAGACACAACCCCTACATAGTGTGAATAAAATTATTTTCCAATAACTGAAGGACTCCCAAGCTTATTACAGTAATGGTTAAAGGTTAAATGATCAATTAATAGAAATCTAACTTCATTAAGAGACATATTAGATTGTTAACTGAAACTAAAGAATGGAGAGAGGGAGAGAGGAAGGAAAAAATTTGTTTCTGAAGCCATCCTCTAACTGCTTACATAAAAAAACCATATCTGCCACCTTATATCAGAGAGATGAATATCACTCTAGAGGCTGTCCGAATCTGAGCTCAGTGACTTAAAACATTTTTTGTGTTGTTAGTTTTTACTTGTATAAGCAATACATGAACACATTTGCTTCTTTAAATTTTTAAATATTACAAGTAATACTAGAAGTCCATGATCACTTCCACCCCACCACCTTAGCCCCCAATTGCTATTTGATGTGTCTCTTTCCCAGTCTTTTGTCTTTTTACACTATGTGTGTATATATATAGAGACACATAGGCACTGTGGAGTATAACATGAAAGATATCTCATGTTATATGTTGTTCTGCAACTTTGATTTTCACTCAAGAGTATGTCTCAGAGTCTCTTGGATATGTTGATGCATATAAATCTGGCTCTTTCCTTTTAATGGCTTCATGATTCACACTATGAAAATACGTCCTTATATTTTCTGTTCCCATATCAATATTTAGGTTGTCTCCAATGTTTCACTGTCACAAACACTACTCTGAAGGGTGTTTGTATAAGCCTCCTTGAGTATTTTATATGAACATTTCTCTAGAAGAAAAATTGTTGGGCAGTAGAGAGTGTACATTTGTGTGTGTGGGAGGGGTTCTATTTTTTTTAATTGAAGTATAGTTGATTAACCATATTGTGTTAGTTTCGGGTATATAGCATAGTGATTCAGTACTTTTGCAGATTATATTCCATTATAGGTTACTACAACAGTATAATCCCCTACGCTATGTAGTACATCCTTGTTGTGTATCTATTTTTTTTTTTACATCTTTATTGGAGTATAATTACTTTAATGGTGTGTTAGTTTCTGCTTTATAACAAAGTGAATCACTTATACATATACATATGTTCCCATATCTCTTCCCTCTTGCGTCTCCCTCCCTCCCACCCTGCCTATCCCACCCCTCCAGGTGGTCACAAAGCACCGAGCTGATCTCCTTGTGCCATGCGGCTGCTTCCCACTAGCTATCTTACGTTTGGTAGTGTCTATATGTCCATGCCACTCTCTCACTTTGTCACAGCTTACCCTTCCCCCTCCCCATATCCTCAAGTCCATTCTCTAGTAGGTCTGTGTCTTTATTCCCGTCTTACCCCTAGGTTCTTCATGACATTTTTTTCCCTTAGATTCCATATATATGTGTTAGCATACGGTATTTGTCTTTCTCTTTCTGACTTACTTCACTCTGTATGACAGACTCTAGGTCCATCCACCTCACTACAAATAATTTCGTTTCTTTTTATTTCTTTTTATATACAATATTCCATTGTATATATGTGCCACATCTTTATCCATTCATCCGATGATGAACACTTAGGTTGTTTCCATCTCCTGGCTATTGTAAATAGAGCTGAAATGAACATTTTGGTACATGACACTGTTTGAATTATGGTTTTCTCAGGGTATATGCCCAGTAGTGGGATTGCTGCGTCATGTGGTAGTTCTATTTGTAGTTCTTTAAGGAACCTCCATACTGTTCTCCATAGTGGCTGTACCAATTCACATTCCCACCAGCAGTGCAAGAGTGTTCCCTTTTCTCCACACCCTCTCCAGCATTTATTGTTT